>NC_058372.1:119992500-120292500 GCF_018350175.1 Felis catus | reverse complement strand
GGAAATTGAACTATAAAGACCATAAAATGGAAGGCAGAATGGGAAAGCTAGTTTGGAGAGCAAATGCTCGGCTCGAGTTCGGACTTCCTTGTTCAGAGAATGAGGAGTCATTGAAGGCTGATGAGCTGAGGAGTGACACAATCAGAATTGAACTTCAGAAAGATAATTTGAGGGTAAAATGTATGAGAGATCGGAGTGAGTGAAAACTGGAAACAGAAAGAACAGTAAAAAAAAAAAGGCTATTGCAATAGTTCAGGGAAAAGATAGTAACTTGAGAGTTATATCCAATTAAAAACAACCATTGTTTTAAAGTGGAATTCTTCATATTTTTCTTATCTCTATTTTTCCATTTGGTTTTTGGCATTCTCATCCTGTAGCTTTTGTCTTGGCATTTTGTGTTCTGAAGACTTAATCCCTCTATTGAGAAAGTCTTACAGGCAAGTACATAGAATTGACACCCAGCACTTCAGGAATTCTGGGGAAATTTCTTTTTGTATTAATTCTTATTTACTTATTTTGAGAGAGAGGGAGAACAAGTGGGGAAGGAGCAGAGAGAGGGCAGAGAGAATTCCAAGTAGGCTCTGCACTGTCAGCTCAGAGCCCAACATAGGGCTCAAACTCATGAACTGTGAGATCATGACCTACACCCAAATCAAGAGTCAGACGCTTAATCGACTGAGCCACCCAGGTGCCCCTGGAAAAATTTCAAAGGCAGGATAAGTCACCTGTCAGAGCTCCAAAATACCCACTATACAATTGGATTCACCTACCCATAGGAAACCTTAAAGTTTTGGTTATCAGAAAAATTAAATATTTCACAACTAAAAACATAACTGACTATGGAAAAAAGCAAAATTGTGCATTTAAACTTTATTGAGCCACCTTGTATTTAGCTACACAAATTGACTACCAAATGAGCACTCATCATGTTATCCATACCATTCAAAATAAACATCAGTGTTTATTATGTGAATGGGAATGAACGAGAAATTCTCAGCAAAACCTCTCGTGTAGCAAAACAGCATATTTTGCTTGCATTTTAGCTACCAAGTTGTTTAGCTTTTCCTGTCGTTTTTTCAAAACAACCTCATTTCTTCTCATGGAATTTAGCCCATAGTTCTATTCACGATCACCAGTATCCTAGTCCATTTGGCATTTACCCAATTGATCCTTAGCCAAAATAATTTAGTTATTGTTTCCAAATAGCCCCTCTAGTTTAGTTGTTAGCTTCTTTCCCAGACTGGAGGCTCAGTGGCTTACAGCACATTCTTGCAGTTTCTCCATAATGCCAGGATCATAGTCCACTCCCCTAGTTTGTAGAGCAAGAAAATATACCCTTAATCAATAAATAGCTGCTGATTTACCAACGCGAGCAAGGCAGTGGGCTAGGAACTGTTGGGAATACAAATGGACTCTGCTCACTGACTCATGAGCTTTAGTTCCAAATCTATAAAAAGATTTTTTCCAAACTCTCTCCAGCTAGAGAATTGTAGGAGCTTTGGCCCATTTGAAATTTCTCTAGGGTAGTCTGGGCCTATTATGGACAGAGGGATCTTCTTAGGGATTAATATAAGAAATATTCCAGCTTCTACTCTCCTCCTCAACTCCTCTTTCCTTAGAATGAATTCTTGCCCATAAGAGTTCCCTATCCCTCAGGCCCCAACTCCCCAGATACACCTGAATCCTGGGATGAAACAGCAGAGACAGAGAGCCTGGAATTGCAACAATAAAGCCTTGGCAATTCTTATAAAAGTCTCCACCTCCTTGCTGTTTGTAGCATCTGATGGTGTTTTAACTAGGGACTCTGAGATTTCCCCTCTAGGCTGTATTTCAGAGAGGATGGCTCCAACTTACCAAGTAGCAGTTGGCTTTGCATGCCATAGGAAAGTGGAGCCCAGGTTGAGGTAATGGGCAAAAACCCTACCAGAAGGAACTAGAAACAAGTTGATAAGTGAAACGGTCACAATGCTTTAAACAGTGAACTTGGCTAACCTATGTATAGGAAGAGAAGAAGCTGACAACACCCAAAATATGATGTATTTGAAAACTTCATCTTAGCACTCTCAAAAATCAGGGTAAATGACTCCAAAAATTGATGTTATTTCACGACTGCCCCAAGGGAAACTGGCTTCCCATAAAAGACCTCTATCTTCCTCCTCTACCTTCTTCAAAGACTTATGGATGCAGGTCTCGACCTACTAGAAATACAATCCCAGTTCCCAACATCCTACTGAAGCATGCACAGAATCAGGCTTCAACCACAGAGGTGCCTGTGTTTAAGTATTAAAGGGGTATTATAATGATCTTACATTTCTGGAATCAACTCCAGTTGGTTACTATGCATTGTCCTTTCAGATATTACTGGATTCAACTTGCTAATTTTTGTTTCTTGTAATGTTCTTATTGGATTCTGATATCACAGTTATGCTGACATCATAAACTGGGTTAGGAAGGGTTTCTTCCTACTTTATCTTCTGAAAGAGTTCCGTGTAACATTGGTATTCCCCACATGTTTCACTAAACTAACCCAAAAATCCAACTGACTGTAGAATTTTCTTTGTGGAAAAATTTTTCATTATAATTTTTTTAAAAAAAATAGGGGGCTATTTAGATTTTCTGCATCTTCTTGTGTCAGGTATGGTAAATTTTGTTTTTCTAGGAATTTGTTCATTATACCTAATTAAATTTACTGGTATGAAGTTGTTCATGATACCATTTTACAGCACTTAACAATTGATATTTTGTTAGCTTTAATGCCTTGTTTTTTTCAATTAATGTGTTTATTTTCAGGTAACTAGCTTCACATGTCATTGTAAGAAAGTATACAGAGAGCCCCTGTATTCTTTATCCAATTTCCCCCAATATAGAGTCCTTGGAAAAGTACTACATGGTATAACCAGGATACTGATATTGATGGAGTCAAGACACAGAGCATTTCCGTCACCTCAAGGATCCCTCATGTTGTTCTTTTATAGACACACTTACCCACCTCTCCCCACTTAAACTCTGTCAAGCACTAACTTCTTCTCCATTTCCATAGTTTTCTCATTTTAAGAATGTTATATAAATGGAATCATACCAATGCAATCTTTTGGGATTGACTTTTCCATTATATTTTTTATTTCAAAAATTTCTATAGAGTCCTTTATATCTTCTAATTCTCCGCTTAGACTTTTGATTTATTTTATTTTATTTTTTGCTGATGCTTTCTTTCTTTCACCTTTTTTTTTCCTCCCCATTGGTTTCAAGCATGTTTCTAATTGCTCATTGGAGTGATTTTATGATGTTTATGATGGATGCTTTAGAGTCTTTGCCAGATAATTCTAGCATCTCTGTCTCTTCAATGTTGGTATATACAGATTGTATTTTTCATTCAATTTGAGATCTTACTAGTTCTTGATATGACAAGGGACTTTTTGTTGAAATCCAGACATTTTAGTTATTATGTTATGAGACTCTGAATCTTATTGAAACTTTCTTCTGGTACCTCTCTGATAGGGGACACCACCTAATTCCTGCCAGGTGGGGGTAGAAGTTCAGGTTCTCTACTTAGCATCTCTTGACACCCAAAGCGTGCGCGCGTGTGTGTGTGTGTGTGGGGGGGGTTCTTGTTACCGCTGAGTGAGGTGGAAGTTCCTGCTCTCCACTAGGTCTCTACTGGCTCTTCCATCTTGAATGTCTTGTCACTTCTCCTCATGTCACTGACATACGAAGAGGTGGGGGAGTTTAACCTCGATACAGTCATTTCTCCACTATGTCTCCTCTGTCACCACCCCAGCAGGACATATGATGGGCACTTTATGAATGCCTTTGAGATATGGAAGTTCCTGCCTCTCATGTGGTCTCCAGTGACATGGCAGTGAGGAGAGGCTTTATTACAGTCCAGCAAGGATGAAAGTCCCAGTTCCCTACTCAGTTGGCAAAGGTGGGAAGCACAGGTTCACCTTGGCTATCGTGTGTGTGTGTGTGTGTGTGTGTGTGTGTGTGGTGTTTAGATACAGTAGAGCAGTTTCTTTCTAAAACACTTGTCTTGCTAGACCACCCTTTGCCTGGACGTTGGACTAGGGAGAGCAGGCTCTGTTGGAGATTTGAGTTTGTGTCCATTGGCATCAGTGGCTTCTCCAGCACCGTGTCTGGAAACTAACAGGCAGAAAGAAAGTCCACAAACTCACCACCTCAGACTTCAGGTCTTGAGGTCTGTGTAACAGATCCGCCTACTTCTTTCAGAATCTTCTTATGGTTTGCCTCCCTACCATAAGAGACTCTTAAAAACTGAAAATAAACTGAGGGTTGATGGGAAGTGGGAGGGAGGGGAAAGTGGCTGATGGGCATAGAAGAGGGCACCTGTTGGGATGAGCACTGGGTGTTGTATGGAAACCAATTTGACAGTAAATTTCATATTAAAAAAGAAAGAATCTTCTTATGTTTTTTTTATATATTATTTTCAGGTGTTTTTGTTCTACTGAGTGGGAGAAATAGGGAAATGTACATTTACTCCATCTTCCTGGCAGTGAAAGTCAATTTTCATAGGATCCATAGGGATGTCTGTTCTTTCATTCCCAATATAGGTAATTCTCTCACTAGGAATTCATTAAATTTGCTCATTTTTCAAAAGCATAATTTTGGGTTTTTTTAGTTTTCTCTATTGCTTGTTTTCTATTTCATTGATTTCTGCCCTTTATTATGTCCCTTCCTCTACTAACTTTGGATTTCATTTGCTCTTCTTTTTTCTAGGTTCTTAAGGTAAAAGCTTAGATAATTGATTTTAAACTTTTTCCCCTCTAAGCATGTAAAATAAACATCGCTTTATGTGTATGTTACAAATTTTGATATGCTATACTTTTGTTATAGAGTCTAAAATATCCTCTAATTTGGGGGTAATTTTTTTTCTTTAAGTTATTTTAGATGAGTATTGCTTTACTGGCAAATAGTTCACTCTTTTCTCCTGTTCACTCACAGAGAACACTCTCATCCTTGACCTGTGCTCTTGAAAGTATAACCCAAGGCATAATCTTCTGAGTTCTCAGAAATTCCCTTTTAGGAATGAAAAGGGTGATGAAATCTGGCTTTGGCAAACCTCCCATGCCCCATTGTCCATCATTCCCACAAGCTTCCCACTCACACTTCATCGTCTGGTTACTGACCTAGTTTTCTGATGAACTTGCCTTGTGGTTCTATTCATAACCAAAGGAATGGCATTCTAGAATACTCTAAGCTTATTGTTTTAAAGGGACCATGCAACCTATACTCCTGAGTCACTAGACCTGTACATTTAATCTGAGTCATCAAATTTACTGGCAGGACATTGTCCTTCACACTTCTCTACTGTATCTTTTAACTAGATTCTCTTGCTTCCCCAATAAACGACAGCTTTCTAGACACTTAGAAATTTTTTCACTGCTATATGCCTCCTTCTTTAAATTTGCTAAAGAACAAGTTCTAAAAACATAGACCATAGTAATAAATCTTGCACACAACAATAATATTCCCCTTCAAAGGGTGCACTAATAAGGATATACACAATCACAATAAAATATAAAAGAAAATAAACTTCATTTTATTAAGCACAAACTGAGAACAATTTGCTCGAAACACAGAGTTATTTATTAAACTTAACTTATCTGGCAGCTTGCTTTCTCTGAATCGTGATATTTCTCAAGAACTCACCACCGCATGAAATATCTTCTTTATTAATATCTGAATGGTGGATATTTTCTGATTGAAGATTAGAGAAATATTATTGTAGAATAATAATAATAGTTTGCATATGCCTTTTTTCTTTTGATATTTGCAACACTTTTCCGGGTACTGATTTAAGAGATACTAGTCTTCCAATTTATAGGTAAAGAAATGGGTTCAAAAAGAAGTGACTTTCAGGAAAGGACTTCCAGTAATGGTTAAGTGAAAACTAAAACTAAAGCTTTATAGTTTCTGGTTGTACATTTAAATCTATGATCCATTATGCATTAATTTGTGCATAATGTGAAGCTTACGTCTATATCCTGGAAGAGATATGAAAGACTGATGTATTTTTTTTTTCATAAATGTTAGAAGGTACCAGGGAAAGCATCTAGACCAGGAGATGTCTTTTTCAGAAAGTTTTTGACTATTAACTCAATTTAATAGTAGTAGATTATTCAAGTGATTTTATCTGGGTTGAGTTGTGGTAGTTTCCAAGAAACTCGTTTCCTTTCTCTAAGTTGTTGAATTTATGTATTGTCAGAAGAAGATTTAGAGAGCTTTGCTTTTGATATGAATAATTTATTAAGCAAGAAATAAACCAGTTGTGAGCAGAGATACTTCAAATCCAAAACGAACATGAAGCTTAGAGGCATGATTATACTGGGTGGCTTACAAAGTGAAAAATGAGGAAGCTGTTTAACCTCTACAATGACTGGTTATTACACCAGGGGTTTCCAGATGGCAGGGGGTCGCCTAATGCTGATTATCTTGCATCACTTTAGGATAACGACTTATGCTTCTTTTATGACATTTACAAGAAACAATCTAAGGTAAATTGCTCTTATGTTCATGAAATAAGCTGGATTAAGTTTTTCTTACATGGCTTAAATGGTTTTGTCTGCCTGAGGGATTGTCAAACCTGGTCTCCATTCTATTTTATTTTAACATCATGCAGGGTTGTTGGTAACATACCTTTATTATTCTTTTACTAACCACAGTGTCTGTGGAGACACATCCTCATTCATTCTGGGTGTGGGAAATTTGTGTTTTCTCTTTCCTTTTCCTTTGTCAGTTTAGCGAGATGTTTATCCATCATCCTGATCTTTTAAAGGAAACATTGTTTGACTTCACTGATTTTCTTTATTTGATTTCCTGTTATATCTATTTTTTAAGTTTATTTATTTATTTTGAGACAGAAAGTATGAGCGGGGAAGGGCAGAGAGAGGGAGAGAGAGAGAATCTCAAGCAGGTTTCACGCTGTCAGTGCAGAGGCCCATGCAGGACTCAATTCCAGGAGTCTGGGATTGTGACCTGAGCCAAAATCAAGACTTGAATGCTTAATTGACTGAGCCACCCAGGCGATCCATTTCCTGTTATATCTATTGACTAGAGAGGGTATATATATGTATCTCTCTCTCTCTCTCTCTCTCTCTCTCTCTATATATATATATATATATTCATAGTTAATGCAATATGGATATATTCAGATTTATAGCTATCATTTAATTATTTTGGATTTATATCTACTATTTTCTTATTTGAAAATCACATATCTACAAATGACGTTTCTCCAGTATATTAAAAAACTCTCAAAATTCAATAAAAAAGAAATTAAACAAGCCAATTAAACAGTCAGCAAAGACATGAACAGATACTTTCTTGAATACATTTCTAAAATGGCAATGTAGGGGCGCCTGGGTGGCTCTGTTGGTTGAGTGTCTGACTCGTGATGTCCACTCAGGACTTGATCTCTGGGTTGTGAATTCAAGCCCTGCATTGGATGTGAAGCCTACTTTTTTTTCCTTCAATATATGAAATTTATTGTCAAATTGGTTTCCATATAACACCCAGTGCTCATCCCAAAAGGTGCCCTCCTCAATACCCATCATCCACCCTCTCTGCCCTCTCACCCCCCATCAACCCTCAGTTTGTGCTCAGTTTTTAAGAGTCTCTTATGATTTGGCTCTCTCCCACTCTAACCTCTTTTTTTTTCCTTCCCCTCCCCCATGGGTTTCTGTTAAGTTTCTCAGGATCCACATAAGAGTGAAAACATACGGTATCTTTCTCTGTATGACTTATTTCACTTAGCATAATACTCTCCAGTTCCATCCACGTTGCTACAAAGGGCCATATTTCACTCTTTCTCATTGCCACGTAGTACTCCATTGTGTATATAAACCACAATTTCTTTATCCATTCATCAGTTGATGGACATTTAGGCTCTTTCCATAATTCGGCTATTGTTGAGAGTGCTGCTATAAACATTGGGGTACAAATGCCCCTATGCATCAGTACTCCTGTATCCCTTGGGTAAATTCCTAGCAGTGCTATTGCTGGGTCATAGGGTAGGTCTATTTTTAATTTTCTGAGGAACCTCCACACTGCTTTCCAGAGTGGCTGCACCAATTTGCATTCCCACCAACAGTGCAAGAGGGTTCCCGTTTCTCCACATCCTCTCCAGCATCTATAGTCTCCTGATTTGTTCATTTTGGCCACTCTGACTGGTGTGAGGTGATATCTGAGTGTGGTTTTGATTTGTATTTTCCTGATGAGGAGCGACGTTGAGCATCTTTTCATGTGCCTGTTGGCCATCTGGATGTCTTCTTTAGAGAAGTGTCTACTCATGTTTTCTGCCCATTTCTTCACTGGATTATTTGTTTTTCGGGTGTGGAGTTTGGTGAGCTCTTTATAGATTTTGGATACTAGCCCTTTGTCCGATATGTCATTTGCAAATATCTTTTCCCATTCCGTTGGTTGCCTTTTAGTTTTGTTGGTTGTTTCCTTTGCTGTGCAGAAGCTTTTTATCTTCATAAGGTCCCAGTCGTTCATTTTTGCTTTTAATTCCCTTGCCTTTGGGGATGTGTCAAGTAAGAGATTGCGACGGCTGAGGTCAGAGAGTGAAGCCTACTTTAAAAATAAAAATAAAAAATAAAATGGCGGTTGAATAAATAAATAAATAAATAAAATGGTAGGCACATGAAATATGTTATGCATCATTAACCATTAGAGAAATACAAATTAAGATAATGAAATAACATTACACATCTATTAGAATAACTAAAATATGAAATATGGACAATATCAAGCTACGGTAAGCTATCATTGCATAGGAGTGGAAAAAGATGATTATTCAAGAAACTGTGCTGACATAATTGTTGCAGAAGGAAAAGAAATTAAAATAATCTCTCTGTCATTCTACTCTCTCTCACACGCGCACACACACACACACACACAATTGCAGGTATATTGAAGATCTAACATAAAAAGAAAAAAAAATGAAAATTTTAAAGCAAGTATATGAGAATGTGTTTGCAATTATAAGATGTAAATGTTTTTCTAAAACACCCAATAAGCACAAATTATTAAAAAAGGTAAAACTGATCATATCAAAACTTAAATTTTCTGTGTTACACAAGACCCTATAAATAGGGGAAAAACATAAACCACAAAAAGAGAAAAGCTACTGTTAGTGCATGTACACAACAAGGGATTTAAAATGGAACACATAAGTAACTCTTAAAAATCAGCCAATAGAGGGGCGCCTGGGTGGCTTCAGCTCAGGTCACGATCTCACTGTCTGTGAGTTCGAGCTCCGCGTGGGGCTCTGGGCTGATGGCTCGGAGCCTGGAGCCTGCTTCCGATTCTGTGTCTCCCTCTCTCTCTCTGCCCCTCCCCCATTCATGCTCTGTCTCTCTCTGTCTCAAAAATAAATAAAAACGTTAAAAAAAATTAAAAAAAAATAAAAAAAATCAGCTAGTGGAGGACAATCTCGTAGACAAATAAAATATATCTATTTATGATAGACAACAGAATATGACCAGTATATTGAAGGAAGAGGGCAGTAAATGACTAGTAAACAAATGGAAAGATACTCACTGGAAAACTGGGATATGTAAAAAAGCCAACAAGATATGCAACTGCACGGTCATTGGATTGGGGGGAAAAACTCGATATTTATTGTCATGGAAGATGCTGAACAACATTAAAACTATATACTCATGCTTGAAATGTGACCTGTTAAAACAATTTCATAGAGGTCTGGTAAAATACATATACCTTAGGACTCAGAAATTCCACGTGTCTATATCCCCAGAAAAATTCTGACTCATGTACATAAATAAAATACAAAATTCTAAACAGCAATGTTTATATTAAAAGAAAACGGGAGAGGGGCGCCTGGGTGGCGCAGTCGGTTGAGCGTCCGACTTCAGCCAGGTCACGATCTCGCGGTCCGTGAGTTCGAGCCCCGCGTGGGGCTCTGGGCTGATGGCTCAGAGCCTGGAGCCTGTTTCCGATTCTGTGTCTCCCTCTCTCTCTGCCCCTTCCCCGTTCATGCTCTGTCTCTCTCTGTCCCAAAAAATAAATAAACGTTGAAAAAAAAATTAAAAAGAAAACGGGAGACATCTTTTTCTAAGTAATCTTCACACCCAGCACAGAGCCCAACATGGGGCTCGAACTCATAACCCTCAGCTGAGATCAAGCGTTGAATGCTTAATTAACTAAGCCACCCAGATGCCCTGAAAATGGGAAACATTTCCAAAATGGGAAGATTTATCTCAATGCTAAACAACATAAGAATGAACAATAATTGTGATATATGCATTTAATGAATTACTATACAGCAGTGAAAGTGAATGAATGAATGAATGAATGAAATTAAAAATATAATGTTGACTGAAAATTGTGAGTTGCAGAGGAATACATCCGGCCCAGCGCTACTTCTATAAAGCATAAAAACATGCAAAACCTGTATCGTGTAGGTGAATATATTCTAGTTAATAAAAGTGTGAAGAAATGGTTGGAAATGATAAACCTCAAAACGAGGGTAGCAACTATCACTAAGGAAGAGGAAAATTCAATCACGTAGAGGGATATGGCGGCTTCACTCCTAATGCTAAATTTGTATTCTTATGCTAGGTAGTGGCCACACATTGTTATATTTGTTTGTATGCCTGAAATATTACGCAATATATTTCAGGGAATAAAAATTTACATAGTCACAGATTAAAAAGACAAAGTATCATATAATTATCTCAGAGGCAAGAAAAGCTCTTGATATAACCCAAACTTCATTCGTTATCAAAATTCTCGGTAAAAACGAGTGGAAGGCGACTTCCACATGATAAAAGAATACAAAACACTTGCAAACATCGCACAACTTAGTAAGATATTTAAAGCGTTCACTTGAAACTCACATCAAGACAAAATTGCCTACTTTTCTTCAGTATCATTCAGTGGGTCGAGCTGCCACAACCAGACAAGGACAGGACATAACAACTGTGATTGGAATAGAGGGAATCACACGGTCTCTTATATGCTCAGTTCTCCTTTTTCCTCTTCCAGGTGCATATCTCAGCCTGCATACCTCTCCTGGTTAGTGCTGCCCTGGGGGCTCCCCTCCCGCCATCCCAGCTGCCCAGTGGGACACAGCTCCCCACTTCCTGAGTAATTTACAGCCTCCATTGGTTACTGCCATTCTCGTAGAGGAAAAGAAGTAGCAAAATGAACAGAATATAGAAAACAGAATATAGAAAACAGACTATCATGTCTTGAACTGAAATGCCCATCTCCCTTTCTCAGTTGCTGGCCAGTGGGACGCGCAACTCCAACATAGCCCCCCCTTGCATGCATCCTTCTAATTTCAGATGTTCTGTCTTTGCCGGAGAGAAGTATCCAAAGGGCCTTCCCGTGTGTGTGGGTTCAGGCAAGGTCACGCTGGGTGTGATGTGTGTGGATCATCCTGGGGCGCCATCTCCCACTGCTCAAGGTTCTCATGACATAAGGACTTACTTTATCAGCTATTCCTTAAATCTGTTCTAAACACAATAAACCAACTGTGTCTTCACACGCTCCTTTGGAGAAGTCCATTCTTTCTTACCCATACAGAGAAGCAACAGAAGAAAGATTTTTCCAAGTTAAAAATTGTATTAAACGACTCTTCTTAGTGGAAACAAACAAAAGAAGATGATCGAAGGAACTATGCATTATACTAATAAAATCTTGTGTTTACAACATATTTGACAGGTTTCAAAGGATTTCCACATCTGTTAACTTGGCATTTTCAAACTCATTTGACCCAGCATATTAAGCAGAGGTATAATAGAAAAATATGAGAATTAAAGTATCCTTAGATTAATGTAAGTAGCAAAAAAAGTCTCATAGATTAATTTCCAAAAAAACCAATTAAAATATCAGTTTTTTAAAACTATACAGAATTCTTAATGAAATGCAGTTTGGGAAACGTGAGATTTTTTTAGAAGAATCATGTGACACAGGCACAGCAAGTTCCATGATGTCAAGATGTTATTTATCTGTTATTAATGCTTTCAAATTTACTATATGAAAGCATTGTGACAAAAATGGGGAATATAATATAAAATACTGAATTCACCTAATTCTCTCACTCTAATATTCCCTTCTAGACTTCATCCATACAGATTTGTTTTTGGCATATTACCATTTCCTATTTTTGTTATTCAAAATACCATGGCAGAAGCATTTTTCTTTTTGCTTTATTCTTAATTCTAATGGTTATATGGTTTTACAAGATATTGATAAGCTAAAATTTCTTTTTCCCATTTCAATTGTTGGGCATTTAGATTATGTTTGGAGGGTATCAGAGGATATGCATGTGCATACAATGTTTCCTTTCAATTTAAAATAATACCAGACAGCAAGCAACATGAGGACAAATCTAGTGTATAACATTAGTCCAGCCATCAATTTCCAGCCAGACCCTAAACCAGTGTATTACAGGTACTCGGTACTTATCTTTTAATTCTCTGAGTGAATAAAACCTTGCCTTCGAACTCTCTTAGCCAAAATTGCTTTTCAAAATTACCGCCTTAACATTTATTAAAACTAGAATTATGTGAATATATTGGTTTTATCCCATCTTTATTAAAAAACTGGGGGGGGGCGCCTGGGTGGCTCAGTCTGTTAAGCGGCTGACTTCGGCTCAGGTCGTGATCTCACGGTCCGTGAGTTCGAGCCCCGTGTCGGGCTCTGGGCTGACCGCTCAGAGCCTGGAGCCTGTTTCAGATTCTGTGTCTCCCTCTCTCTGACCCTCCCCCGTTCATGCTCTGTCTCAAAAATAAATAAACATTTAAAAAAAAATTAAAAAACTGAGTATTTCATTGATTTAAAAATACTTCAATCTTCTAAGGTTTTTCTATATAATATGTATTAATTTACATTTCTGTATGGAGTTGGACATATTTTCTTGTTTGTTATTTAATAATATTTGCTTTTTATAATTGTTGGTTCAGATTTGGAAAATGAGATTCAGGCAAACCGGATGATAAGCAAGAAATATTCACTAGAACAGAAACTAAGCAAGTATCAAATCTGTCTGATCAAAACTCTCTAATACATTAAAATATAGCCTGTGCCATAACACCCCCCAAATGCAGTTAACTTTTGAAGCTGCAATTCTGATTTATTTAGCTTACACGGCATTATCCAGGCACACCTCATTTACTGCACTTTGCTGTTATTGAACTTCACAGATACTGCTTTTTTTTTTTTTTTTCAAATTAAAGGCTTGTGGCCACCCTGTACCAAGCAAGTGCATTGAAGCGATTTTTCTGAGGGTTTTTTTCTCACTTTTTGTCCTTGTGTCACATTTTGACAATTCTCATAGTATTTCAAAGCCATTCGTTATTATTATCTTTGTTATGGTGATCTGTGATCAATGATCTTTGATGTTACTATTGTCGTGGGGCACCATGAACAGTGCCCCATATAGAACGGCAAACTTAAAAAAATAATTTTATCTTTGAAAGAGAGAGAGAGAGAGAGAGAACACGCGCCTGAGCAGGGGAGAGGCAGAGAGAGAGAGAGACACAGAATCCGAAGCAGGCTCCAGGCTCTGAGCTGTCAGCACACAGCCCAACGCGGGGCTCGAACTCACCAACCATGAGATCGTGACCTGAGCCGAAGTCAGACGCTTAACCGACTGAGCCCCCCAGGCGCCCCTAGAACAGCAAACTTAATCGAAAAACACTGTGTGTGTCTGACTGCTCCACCAACTGGGTGTTCCCCAATCTCTCTCCTCAGGCCACCCTACTCCCTGAGACACAACAATATTGAAATGGAGTCAATTAAAACCCTACAATGGCCTTGAAGTGTTCAAGTGAAAGAAAGTCATACACCTCTCACTCTAAATTGGAAGCTAGACATGATGGCGTTTAGTGAGGAAGGCACATCAAAAGCTAAGATAGGCTGACAGCTAGACTTCTTGAACCAAACAGTTAGCCGGTTTGTGAACACAAAGGAAACGTTTTTGAACGGAATCGAAGTGCCACTCCAGGGAACACATGAGTAAAAAGAAAGCCCAAGAGCCTGACTACTGATAGGGAGAAAAGCTGAGTGGTCTGGATAGAAGATCAAACCAGCTACAACATTCCCTTCAGCTAAAGGCTAATCCAGAGCAAAGCCCTAACTCTCTTCAATTCTACAAAGGCTGAAAGAGGACAGGGAGCTGTGGCAGAAAAGTTTGCAGCTAGCAGAGCTTGGTTCATGCAGTTTAAGGGAAGAAGCCATCTCCGTAACAGAAAAGTGCAAGGTGGAAGCAACAAGTGCTGGTGTAGAAACCACAGCGAGTTCTCCAGAAGAGGTAGCTAAGATCATTCACGGAGGTGGCTACGCTAAGCAATAGATTTGCAGTGTAAGCGAAACAAGACTTCTACTGGAAGAAGATGCCATCGGAGACTTGTATAGCTAGAGAGAAGTCAATGCCTGTTTTCAAAGCTTCAGAGGACAGGCTGCCCGTCTTATTAGGGGCTCATGCAGCTGATGACTTTCAGTCGAAAGCCAATGTTCACTTGCCATCTGTAAAATCCGAGGGCCCTTAAGAATTATGCTAAATCTACTCTGCCCATGCTTTATAAATGGAACCACATTTATAAATGTGACAGATGACAGCACATCTGTTTACAGCATGATCCACTGAGTATTTGGGGCCACGGTTGAGACCCACTGCTCAGAAAAAGAAAACCGGAAAAAAAAGTTCCTTTCAAAGTATTACTACTCATTGACAATGCACCTGGCCAACCAGGAGCTCTGATGGAGATGTGCAATGAGATTAATGCTGTATTCATGCCTGCTAACACAACAGCCATTCTGCAGCCCGTGGATCAAGGAGTCATTTCAACTCTCAAATTTTTTTTTTTTATTTTATTTTTGGGACAGAGAGAGACAGAGCATGAACGGGGAGGGGCAGAGAGAGAGGGAGACACAGAATCAGAAACAGGCTCCAGGCTCCGAGCCATCAGCCCAGAGCCCGACGCGGGGCTCGAACTCGCGGACCGCGAGATCGTGACCTGGCCGAAGTCGGACGCTTAACCGACTGCGCCACCCAGGAGCCCCAACTCTCAAATTTTTTAATTTAAGAAATACATTTCATAAGGTGATCGCTGCCACAGTGATTCCTCTGATGGATGTGGGCAAAGTAATTTGAAAACCTTCTGGAAAGGATTCACCATTCTACATTCCATTAAGAACATTGGTGATTCACGGGAAGAGGTCCAAGTCGCAACATTAAGAGGAGTTTGGAAGAAGTTGATTCCAGCCCTCAGGGATGACTCTGACAGGTTCAGGGCTTTAGTGGAGGAAGTTAAGTGCAGGTGTGGTGGAAACAGCAGGAGAACTAGGATTAGAAGTGGAGCCTGAAGATGGGACTGAATTGCTGCAATCTCATGGTCAATCTTGAATGGCTGGCGAGTCGCTTCTTAGGGAAGAGCCAAGAAGGTGGTTTCCTGAGATGGAATCTACTCCTGGTGAAGATGCCGCGAAGATTGTTGAAACGACGACAAAGGATTTAGAATACTGCATACACTTGGCTGATAAAGCAGCAGCAGGGTTGGAGAGGGTCGACTCCGATTTTGAACGAAGTTCTACCGTAGGTAAAATGCTATCAAACAACATCACGTGCTGTAGAGAATTTGCCTGTGAAAGCAAGAGTCAGTGTTGCGAACTTTGTCTTATTTTAGGAAATTGCCACAGCCACCTCAACCTCCAGCAGTCACCGTCCTGCTCAGCGAGCAGCCATCAACATCCAGGCAGGACCCTCCACCAAGAAAAAGATTGCAACTCACTGAAAGCTCAGATTATGGCAACCATTTTTTTTTTTAGCAATAAAGTATTTTTTACTTAACTATGCACATTTTAGACATATTATTATTGCACAGTTAATAGATTATGGTATAGCAGAAACATGACTTTTATATGCACTGGGAAACCAAAAAATTTCTTTCGCTCACTTTATTGAGGTGGTCTGAAACCAAACTCACAATATATCTGATATCTGCCTGGATATCGATGAGAGATTCTCTAGGTAGAATATTTGTGCCTTGGCATCTGTAGAAATTATGAGTAAGTATTCCCAACCCCAGATTTTTGTAGATTTAACTTAGTCGAACCTCCATTGATTTTGCTGATATTAGTCATAACTCGCAATCACTTGCTATTTGGCTTTAATGTTATTTTTTGAATTTTTAAAACGTTTTCAGTGTACCTAAAATGTTTTGGGGTTTGAGAGGACTTTACTTACAAGTTCAAGTCCCTTCAACTACTTGTATATGTTGAGTCCATCGTATTTGCACACCCCCCTAACAGTTATTCTATGGGAAATCACAGAATAATTTTTGAATATTAAATGTAGCTTCCCAGAAAATAAAACTTTGGCATTTGGGAACAAAGGTAACCATCTTAACTTATCTTTAAGAGAGGTTTTAAGGAGTTCAGGAGTTCTTCTGTGAGGAGATTAAAAGAAGTCTAGGTTTGCAAATAAACAAAGAGACAAAGAAACCAATAAATAAAACTCCACTAACCCGATCAGTTCATTTTTTAAAATCACTGTTGAGATATTAGGGGGAGGGGTATACTTTCATTAACAAATCAGTCATTTTCTTTCTAATACTTAGTTTCTGGCACTTTTTGACAAACTTTCATTTATATGAGGCATCCGGAGATCAGGTGTGCTGGAGTCAGGTGGATATGGGCAGGTTTTAGCAGAAGGGAACATGGCAAGAGCCACTTGGAGGGAGCAGGCTTAAGGCACCTTCCTCAGGGACAGCCGGTGGCCCTCGATCCACGTGTGACACACTCTTCCGCGACAGCGAAAAGGAGCTAAGCTTTCAGTCACCAAAACTCTCAGCCCCACTTACCAGCAAAAGTGCTGTAAATGAGTAGTGAAGTAATGACGAAATAATACCTGTAACGTTAACACTTGAGAGAATGATCATGGTTTTTGCGGGGCTCTCATTTGTGCAAAGAGACACGTGAGTACACATCTGCCTATATGCACTTATATGCAGGTATGCATGTGTCTATGTATACTTGTTTTTGTGTGGCAACAGGGATACTTCCTGTAATTTTTTTTCCCTGGAAAGTATTGCTTCTCCTAGATCTTTGTAACAATACCACACTTGTCAAGTAAGAAGGTGCAGAAAAGAAGCCTTTTCCCAGCAGGGCAGCTACCACAGCATGAAGCAAACCACTGTTTTCTAAAGCTTTGACCACTCTTCAAGGTTGGCCCCTTTTAGAGTTGGAATAATCCTCATATTCGCGCAGTTTGCACACATTCGGTGCAAGATGATATATTCATATGGAAGGGTAATAAGTTACACCGCAGTTTCTCTACAAGGCATGCTCCTTCTCTATTTCGTGGACTAGTTCTTAGAGGAATCCATCTGTGAGATTGGGTTCTCCGAGAGAGGGATTCCCAACGGTTAAAATGGAACGCCCGCCCTCTGGTGTTCCTTCAGAGTATTGCCAGTTGGAAGATTTAAAACTTCAGTATTCCTGAAGAGGAGGAAAGTAATGGTTTATGCAGTTTTCTCCTTTGAATCCATTTTAATAACAATTGGAGTTCTTCTAGGGAAGGACTTGGTGAGGTATTCTTGTGAACCCGCTGGAGGAACCTCTTATCTCACTCCCTCTGCTTCCGGCTTAACATAGGATCAGCTTCCTTTTGATCTTTGGGAATTCTTCTCCCAAGTTTCTGGGAATCTTTGAAGTTGTCTCAAGTGTACTTGCGAATTATTCTCTTATAGATGAACTAACTTCTCTCAGCAGAAATCAGCTTGGAGGGATGAGGCATTCATTTCTATGGGGATCAATAATTGGAAAAGGAAACTGAAGAGCTCTGGAACATTGGGCACTGTTCAGAAAATGTTGGGTGGGGGGGGGCGCCTGGGGGGCTCAGTCAGTTAAGCGTCTGACTTCGGCTCAAGTCATGATCTCACGGTTGGTGAGTTCGAGCCCCACGTCAGGCTGTGTGCTGACAGCTCAGAGCCTGGAGCCTGCTTCAGATTCTGTGTCTTCCTCTCTCTCTGCCCTCCCCTGCTCATGTTCTCTCTGCCTCTCAAAAATGAATAAATGTTTAAAAAGAATTTTAAAAGAAAATGTTGGTTGGAATGAATGATTCAGTTGGAGAAACAGGGCAAGGAAGAACCCTGAGGACACCGGACGCTTGCGGCAGGAATGAGAACGTGCAAAATGTAGAGCCAGATGCACTGGAAAAGGTGTGTTATAATTCAGTCTGGTGGCCTAGAGGAAGGAGATGGTGACACCCCCATACCATAGCATGGCCCCTGTCCTTCCTCAAGTGGTGAAAGACCAACAGTTTCCCCGGCCTGGCCTTGGCAATAAGGCACAGCTGGAGTAGGTGATCCTAGAGGTAAATTACCAGACACAGTGTCCTTGGGGGTTCAGCTAGCAATGAAGGAAACAGTCCAGGAACGGACTGGGTCATAAAATCCAAATAGAGATAAACAAAGGGGGTTGAGATCTGAACCAAAGTGCATCAGGGACTGAAAGAGAAGCTGCCTGAGAAATGCAGATACGGAAGGAATTTGTGAAGCCACGGTTCCACACCCTCCATGTTTCATGTTTGTTTCTGTCTTGTCTTCTTAGAATCCGCGCCACCATCTCAGGATCTGACGTGCTTGCAGACCAAAATCGTATCCCTAATTCAGGTTGGCCCAGAGCCTGAAGAGTCCCAGAGCTATCTTTGAGTTGGATGATGCAGTGAAGTTCTTTGGAAATTAGTTTGCTTTTTTTTCTACCTATATATCCTCTCCCTCTTTGTATGTTAGAGGTCAGTAAGCGGTACCTGTACAATTTCAGACTCCTGAAACTGTTATTTTAATTACTTTTAATCTCATTCTCATTCTCTGAAACCACGCCTTTGCATATCTCTACTGCAGCACTTAGCTGCTGGAGTTGTGTTACTTGTTTCCACGTCTACATATCCCATTTGTTTTAGAGCCCCTTAAAATCAGAGACTGTCTTATTCATTTTTGTATTCTTAGCATCCAGTGCAGGATGTATTTGTTAACAAAAGAAAAGTGATTTAAAAATACTTTGCTGTGGGAGCGAACTACTGAATGATAAAGGTACATTCTAAAAACTGGAGGGTAGATAAACTGAGACCAGGTCAGTCATTTATGTTGGGGTAACGATGTGGCTTTTAAGTTTCTGTTCTATAACGGGCTGTCAGAAGCTTGAACAAGTGAAAATAAGAAATAAAAATCAAAGAAGCATAATAGAATGTTCCTTATTTGCTTAGTATATAAAATGGCATTCAAAAGAGGCTCCTGGGCACCTTCTAAAATTTCAATCATACTATGAATGCATTTTCTCTGTAAATCTCAAGTGTGACACATTTTGCAAGGAGAATCAAGGTTTGGTGGTCAGCACTAAGAATAATGGCTGATTTCTCATGGTTGGTTACCAAGGTTAATAATGAAGTGAATAAAATGGAAAATCATAGATTGCACTTTATGTCTTCCCGGAAGACCCATCTTTCTCATTTTTGTTAAAACAATACTAATTGTCCTGAAATTTGTAGACTTGAGGACATCTTTCTGAGTGAGCACAAGTAATCGTAATCTAGTCAAATTTAATTAAAAACCATTAAAAACTCTTGTATTCTTTTTGTTTTTTTTACCTCCAGCAAAATTGTGTAAGCAGTTTGAATTGCTTCACTGAGAGATGGCCTCTGATCTTGGTAAACCCCTTGATCCTGCTGACTCTGTGGCTACAGTTATTTAAGAATCAATGTTCATTTGTCAAACAGGCAATGTTTTACTTCCAAATATTATAAACCATTTGCTCATTGGCAATTTGTTATAATTGTAAGTTGGTTTCCTTTTTCAAAAAAAATCGTAATCCTGGGTTTCTGAGACCAATATTTTACCCGAGGAATAAAATAGATTCTCATTCAGCTCTTCAGAGTGATGGTTTCTATCATCCATGATCTTTTTTTGGGGAGCACTGCGGAACCACCAAGATCGTTCCTTTTATTGCTACTTTGCAATGCTTGACTCTGTGCCTAGAAATTGACTATGTGCAAGGTATAGGCATGAAATATACATTCTTGGTAAGTTGGCTACTTGACCATGGGACCTGTAACCTCATATGACTGCAAGAGTCACTAACAGATAAAAAAGGCATCCTGAAAACTGAGATAACACTTTTACAAAATAGAAAATTAAATGTTTTTCTCCATTAAATGTTTTTCTGAAAAAATTAATTGTTCTGTTTTTAAGTTACCCAATTCAACAATTGCCAGGGTTTGTATATAATGACTGACTTAAATTTAAAAATATATATATCAATGAAAAATCCCAAGCATTCACTAAAGTGGAGTGAATAGTATAAGGGAGCCTCTATATAACCTCGACAATTATCAATACTTTGTTACTTTTGCTTGACTATTCCTTTTTCTGTCCTTTGTTGAAATATTTTTATTTTTTTAATGTTTATGTTTATTTTTGAGACAGAGAGAGACAGAGCATGAGCAGGGGAGGGGCAGAGAGAGAGAGAGGGAGACACAGAATCCGAAGCAGGCTCCAGGCTCTGAGCTGTCAGCACAGAGCCGGACGCGGGGCTCGAACCCGTGAGCCACGAGATCACGACCTGAGCCGAAGTCGGACACTCAACCGACCCAACCACCCAGGCGCCTCTGTTGAAATATTTTTAAAGCAAATCTACATCATATTGTTTCACCTGTAGATATGTGTATATCTCAAAAAGAACATTTTAAAAAAAATACCAAATGCCATTATCACATCTAACACAATTTAAAATGTTCCTTGGTATTAAATGATATTCAATTCAAAATATATTTGGAAAATGATAGTGCATATGTGTGAGGTATTTTTCAGGAGGCAGTTAGTGCTTGGAGACTACATGCATTTGAAGCATTTGTCATAATTCTGTAACCACCCCCTCGGGTTGTGAGTCCTTGATCTAGACTACATTTATTAAGTGGTTAAAGGTAATTCTAAATTAGACCAAGATTTTTATTTCATTTTTGTATTTATTATGCATTTTATCTTCTTGTATTTTGCTTTGTTTTGTTTTTATTGTTATTTGCAAAGGATCATGACCTGACCTCCATTGCAAGATTTTTAATTGTAACACTGGATTATTATTCTAATGGGTTGCTAAGCTTTTGTGGCAGAGAGTACTTAACAAATGAAATAATTTTAGGGGCACCTGGATGGCTCAGTTGATTAAGCATCTGACTTTTTTTTTTCAGCCTGTTTTATTTCTTGTTACTGCTTTATGACACTAAGCATCTAACTCTTGATCTCGGGTCATGATCTCCCAGTCTTGAGATCGAGCCCTGTTTCCAGCTCTACGGGTTTACTTCCATGCTGGATATGGCCCCTGCTTGGGATTCTCTCTCTCTCCTCCCTTTGCCCCTCTCCCCGTCTCCCCTGCTCGTGCGTGCGCTCTCTCTCTCAAAATAAATAAATAAATAACCATTTTAAAATAAATAAATAGGGGCGCCTGGGTGGCGCAGTCGGTTAAGCGTCCGACTTCAGCCAGGTCACGATCTCACGGTCTGTGAGTTCGAGCCCTGCGTCGGGCTCTGGGCTGATGGCTCAGAGCCTGGAGCCTGTTACAGATTCTGTGTCTCCCTCTCTCTCTGCCCCTCCCCCGTTCATGCTCTGTCTCTCTCTGTCCCACAAATAAATAAACGTTGAAAAAAAAAATTAAAAAAAAATAAATAAATAAAATAAAATAAATAAATAAATAGAGACAATCGTAGATCTTTTTGACATGCTAAAATCTGAGCTTCCTTATTTGATTCCTTACTTGAATCTGCTGTACTCTTTTTTTATAACATTTATCATTTATTCACATATTCCCCAAATATGAATTTTGTACTATTTACATTATTTTTTAATTAAAATGATACCTTATGAATTAAAGTCTAAAAAGTATAATCTCCAAGTAGTGAAACATATTCATTGTAAAAGTGATAAAATTACATAAAAATGAAGGGAGAAAATAATATTTTATCATCTTATGACCTAGAGAGAACCTCTGGTAATATTTTGATGTATATAGTCTTCCAGGGGTGTCTGAGTGGCAGTTGGTTAAAAGCTTCTGACTTTGGCCCAGGTCACGATCTCATGGTTCCTGGGTTTGAGCCCAGGGTCAGGCTCTGTGCTGACAGCTTGGAGCCCGGAGCCCGCTTCTGATTCTGTGTCTCCCTCTCTCTCTGCTCCTCTCTTGCTCGCACTCTGTCTCTCTCTCTTCCTTTCTCTCTCTCAAAAAATAAATAAACATTTGATGTACAGTCTTCTAATTTTCCCTATTAAAATGTGGCTCATTCTGCATTTATATAGTATTCTACTTTTGTATAATATTGTGAGCATTTTTCTTTTTCGTTATGATTATACATGTGATTTTTACAAGGTTCCATAATATATCACCATATGGATATAACATAATTCACTTCAACGTTATGCCTTTGCTGAGCCTAGATAGATAGATATACATATACGTGTATGCAAAACATTATTGTATATGTCTTCTGATTATTTCTTTTTAAAGTAATTTAAATTATCTAGTAATTATTCATTAGTGACAGGTCCCTTAAACTAATTGTTCCATGAAATACTGGACACAATGTCCTTGTTTGCTTTGACCTCCAAATCACTAGAATCTGGTCCATACTTCTCAAGTTCCTGAACACTTGGCATTTGCTGACCCCTTCTCTGTACCACTCCTTTCTTCTTGTTGCATTACCTCTTGCCTTATTGCCCAAAGAGTCCTAAGTTCTCTCACTCAGCCACAAAAAGTTTTCCAAATCTCAGTCTCTAACAGAGATGCAGGCCCGCCATTGGTGTTCTCTCAAACACAGCAAAGTTCTGAGCAGAACACAACGGGCCTTCAATGCCCACAATCTATCCTTAAAGAGCAGTTAGGATTATGGAGGCAATTTTCTTCCGTTAAGGAGCTACAGTCTTTTGCCTTGAACCTTTTCCAGGAATAGCTGGGGCAGTTACTAAGAGGTAAGGCAAGGAAGTACTCATCAGGTACTTAGCACAATGCTTGGCACCTAGGCAGTGTGTGATAAAAGTTAATTGTTGATGATGATAATGATGATAATGGACACACCTCCTTCATGAATACATTTGTTCACACCTTGTGAAACTGACATTTCCATTGGCCAATGGTCCGTAGAATGGTATTCTAATAAGGTGTTAACATATGTTTAACCCATTTCGGAAAAAAAAAAAAACCTTCTGGCTTAAAGAAGCAAAACTTACTTGAAAAAATATGCTCCATTGAAAGAGCACTGTGGGTCATATCAATCATTCTGCAATACTACTTAGTAGTATTATATTCGTGTACCTTTTCTTCAACTGCAAATCTTGAGCTTCATATACATAAATCTCTCCCATTGTGGATAAGTTGGGGAAAGAAACAGGAACTGAATGATTAACATTTTTTAATGGGTGCAGATAAAAGACAGAGCAGAAACAGACACAAAAAAAGAAAGAAGGAAAGAAGAAAGAAAGAAAGAAAGAAAGAAAGAAAGAAAGAAAGAAAGAAAGAAAAGAGAAAGGCATGACAATATAAACCAACTCTTCTCAGAATGACAATGGGCAGCTTTCGAAGCCACTAAAAGCTTTGACAGAAGTTTATCATGGGCTGAACAAAGGCTATATAATTTCATATACTGGGGAAAGGATTTGAGAAATGCCTATCAGCTATGCAGAATAATTTCCAGAAAGGTTAACAATGCATATTCTTTCTTGAGCATTCACATTTTTTGCATCTCTTTGAATATAGCACAATCAGAAGATGCCACACTTAAAAAACCCTAAAACATTGTCTATTTATGTGGAGGCTCCTTGGTATTCAGTGATCTACATGAAGGCAAAATTAATTAACACCCATATCATTAAAACTGTAGAAAAAGAATAGGCTAAGAATGTTCTAGCAAGTAAGAAGATGGTAAATGTGCACTAATTAGACTCTCCCCATTACAGGAGTTCAATATAGTTGAAATGTAATTTGATGGGAGAGACTTTTAGTTTTTCTTTAGAGACTATAAACATACTTGAGTTTGTACAAGTTCACTTAAGAAACCAGATATTGTTTTTCTCTTAAAGTCTGAAATTCTTTTTTTTCAATTTTTTAAAAAAGTTTTTATTTATTTTTGAGAGAGAGAGAAACAGAACACCAGCGAGGGAGAGGCAGAGAGAGAGGGAGACACAGAATCCAAAGCAGGCTCCAGGCTCTGAGCTGTCAGCACAGAGCCTGATGCAGGGCTCGAACCCATAAACTGTGAGATCATGACCTGAGCCAAAGTTGGACATTTAACCAACAGAGCCACCCAGGTGCCCCTAACGTTTGAAATTCTTAATAACAAATTGCTTGACTGCTCGCAGTTTCCGCAGCTTGGCAGCTTCATTCCAAGAGCATCAAGCCACCAGGTCCCAGAGCATAAGTACTCTCCACATTTCTGCTTGCATTACATGTGCAACTCTCCTGTTGGTTAAAGCGAGTCACAGGATCGGTCCAAATGAAAGAGCTGGAGAGAAATTTTGATTGGAGGAGCTTCAAAGTTACTCTGGATCTAGGACAGGAAAGAATTTGTGGCCATTTAAAAATTTTACCAGTGATGAATCTACTACAGATTTATAGAGGGCTGAATTTATACACTACATAGCCCCATTTTATAAATGCATAACTAGTTTTCAAAAAAAAAAAAAGTTTCCAAGATCTCAAAGATGACTAATGCCGAAATTAAAATTTGAACCCATTTCTACCTGACCTCACTGGTCTTACCATGCTGATTCCCCAGCAGCCCTAAAGGGCTAACAAGTTTTCATTAGATGATAAAAATCCATAAGAAATAACACTATACAGTAGAGACAGAAGTTTGCCTTTATTCTTGAAGTGTGTGTGACATTTTGGTTACTCTTAGAGGAGTTTTATTTATTTTTATTTTTTTAATTTACTTATTTTTGACAGAGAGCACTAGTGGGAGAGGGGCAGAAAGAGAGAGGGACACACAGAATCTGAATTAGGCTCCAGGCTCTGAGTTGTCAGCAAAGAGCCCGGAGCGGGGCTTGAACCCACGAACTGTGAGATCATGACCTGAGCTGAAGCCAGACACTTAACTGACTGAGCCACCCAGGCTCCCCACTCTTAGAAGAAGTTTTAGCTCCTTTGTCATTAGTCCCCACGTAAATCCATATACAGTTACTAAAGATTTCAAATTGGGAAATACAGTGCTATAGAATGAAATCTGGTTAAAATTTAAAATGCAATAATGACTTGAATCTGTCCCAAAGTCAGATGAGATTTCATATTGGTTCACTCATGACCATAGATATAGATAATTCCTGCAATAATCAGAGCAAAACTGGAACCAAAAAACTTTGTGTTTCCTAGTCCTCAAAAAACTAGCGTGAGAGTGTACGAACAAGCACATAAGAGAGGAAGAAATGGAGAAGGGCAAGAATGAAAGGAAAAGTGAAGAGGAAAATGAGAGCGAGCAAGAACCCGCAGAAGCATGTGGAAGGCACAATTACTTAAACTATTAGAAAGTACGATTGACCCTTGAACAAACAATACAAAGGCTAGTGGCACCAACCTCCCCCACAGTTGACAATCCATGTATAACTCCTGACTCATCCAAACTGAACTACTAATAGCCTACTGTTCACTGGAAACCTTACCAATAATATAAACAGTCGATTAACACATATTTTGTATGTTACAGTATTATATACTGAATTTTTATTTATTTTTTTTAATTTCTTTTTAATTTTTTTTTTAACATTTATTTATTTTTGAGACAGAGAGAGACAGAGCATGAATGGGGGAGGGGCAGAGAGAGAGGGAGACAGAATCGGAAGCAGGCTCCAGGCTCCGAGCCATCAGCCCAGAGCCCGATGCGGGGCTCGAACTCAGGGACCGCGAGATCATGACCCAGGCTGAAGTCGGACGCTTAACCGACTGAGCCACCCAGGCGCCCCTATATACTGAATTTTTAAAGTAAGCTAGAGAGAAGGAAATGTCATTAAGGAAATCATAAGAAGGAAAAATACATTTACAGTACTGTACTTATATTTATTGGAAAAAAATCTTCAAGGAAGTGGCCCCACACAGTTCAAACCTGTGTCGTTCAAGAGTCAGCTGAAGTTATACTTTTGCTCACTTAGAAGAATAGCAATTTTTTTTTCCCAGACACATGGAATCTCATGAATGTGTTCTGATTTAATACTATGTACTTAAGGTCATTAAAAAAAAATTTTATTTTGAGATTATTGATGAATCACATGCAGTTGTTAGGAATAACACAGAAATATCCCACTATCTTTTATGCAGTTCCCCCAGCGGTAATATCTTGTCAGATCATTTTGAAGGGAAAAAAATAACAGAATCATTTCACTTAAAGAAATGATTAAAGCCCTGTAAGACAAGAATTTTCAACATAATGAAAATCACTCAATGTAATACACTACATTAACAGAATGAAGGACAAAAGCCACACAGCATCTTAATTAAATCAGAAAAAGCATTTGACAAATATTAACACCTTTTTATGATAAAAACTCCCACAACAAATTAGGAATAAAAGGCAACCATCTCAACATAAAAAGACCATATATGAAAACCCACAGCTAACATCAACATAAGAGTAGAAAACCCTAGGGGCACCCAGGCGGATCAGTCGGCTGGGTGCCCGACTTCAGCTCAGGTCATGATCTCACCTTTGTGAGTTAAGGTCCCATGTCAGGCTCTGTACTGACAGCTCAGAGTCTGGAACCTGCTTCGCCATCTGTGTCTCCCTCTCTCTCTCTACCCCTCCCTCACTCATGCTCTGTCTTTCTCTCTCAAAAAATAAACATTAAAAACAAATTTATTTTTTTATTATTTTTTTCAATATATGAAATTTATTGTCAAATTGGTTTCCATACAACACCCAGTGCTCATCCCAAAAGGTGCCCTCCTCAATACCCATCACCCACCCTCCCCTCCCTCCCACCCCCCATCAACCCTCAGTTTGTTCTCAGTTAAAAAATTTTTTTTAAATAAAATAAAATTCTTTTAAAATAGTGTATGAAACCCTAAAGATTCTACCAAAAACAATACACTGTTAAAAACCAATAAAGTCAGAAAAGTTGTAGAATACAAGTAGGTGAAAGATTACACATTGAAAAGTATATCAGGGCACCTGGGTGGTTCAGTTGGCTAGGCATCAGACTTCAGCTCAGGTCATGATCTTGCAGTTTGTGAGTTCAAGTCCGCATCAGGCTCTGTGCTGACACCTCAGAGCCCGGAGCCTACTTTGGATTCTGTGTCTCCCTCTCTCTCTCTGGCTCTCTCTCTCTCTCCCTCTCTCTCTCTCCAAAATAAATAAACATTAAAAATTTTAAAAGACTATAAAATATTGCTGCAAGAAATTTTAAAAGATACAAATAAATGGAAAGACATCTCATGTTCATGTATTAGAAGAAAATATTGGTCACATGTCAATCCTACCCAAAGCAATCGACAGATTCAAAGCAGTCCCTATCAAAACCCCAATGTTATTTTTACAGTAAAAGAAAAACCCACCCAAAAGTTCATATAAAAATTTAAGGGACCCAGAATTGCCAAAACAACTTTGAAAAAGAATAAAGTTGGAGGACATACACTTTCTGATTTCAAAACATATTGCAAAGTTACAATAATCAAAACGTTATGGTACTGGCATAAAGACAGACAATAGAGTGGAATGGAATGGAATGGAATGGAATGGAATGGAATACAACACAATCGAATACAATTGAATACAATCAAATAGAAATAATAGAGAACAGAGAATAGAATAGAGAGTCTATAAATAAACTCTCATGTATGATGAAATGATTTTTGACGAGAATGCCAAGACCATTCAATGGGGGAAAGGACCATCTCTTTAACAAATGGTATTAGGAAAACTAAGTATCCACATGCAAAAAAATGAAGTTGGACCCTTATTTTTCTTTCTACAAAAACTAAACTGAAATGTATTAAAGACCTAAACAGAAGACCCCAAGTGATAAAACTCTTAGAAGAAAGTACAGGGGAAACACTTCTTGACATTGGATCTGACAATGATTTCTTGGCTATGACAACAAAGCATAGACTACAGAAGCAAAAATAGACAAATGGGACTACATCAAATTTAAAAACTTTTTGCATCAAGAGTCACAATCAGCAAAGTGAAAAGGCAATCTGTAGAATGGGAGAAAACATTTGCAAATTATATATTTGGTATGGGTGAACATCCAGAATACATAAAGAGCTACAAGTCAACAACAACAAGAAAATCACGTAACTAAATTTAAATATTGGTAAAGGATTTGAATAAACATTTCTCCAAAGATGATATAAAAATAGCCAATGTAATGGCATGTAAGATGCTCATCATGACATATCATAAAAGGAAAGCAAATCAAAGCCACAATGAATATCACCTGACACCCATTAGCACAACTACTATAAAGTAAACAGAAAAAAAAGTTATTGGCAATAAAAAGTATTGGTGAGGATGTGGAGAAATTGGAATCCTTCCACATTGTTAGTGAATATGTAAAATGGTACAGTCATATGAAAAATAGTATAGAGTTTACTCTAAAATTTTTTTTTAATTACCTTATGATTCAGCAATCCCACTTGTGGGTATATACCCAAAAGAATTCAAAGCAGAGTCTTAAAGAGATATTTGTACATCCATGTTCTATGCAGCATTATTCATAATAGCCAAGAGGAGGGAGCAACCAATCTATCATCAGATGAACATAGAAAATGTGGATATACATACAATGGAAGGCTATGCAGCCTTAAAAATGAAGGAAATTTTGTCACATGTGATGGATGGATGTACATGGGCGATCCTCAAGGAAATTAGACAAAATGAACTAACCCAATCATAGAAAGACAAATACTACATAATCTACTCAGATGAAATTTATAAAGTAGTCAAAATTGTAGATAAAGAAAGTAGAAAGGTGGTTGTCAAGGGCGGAAATGACGAAGGGGAGGGCATTAGTGTTTGATGGTCACAGTTTCAGTTTACAAGATGAAAACATTCTAGAAATCTGTTGTACAACAATGTGAATACACTTAGCACTGCTGAACCATATACTTAAAAATGGTCAAGACGGTAAATTTCATGTCACGTGTTTTTTCACCGCAATAAAAAAAAAATAGCGGTAAAACACATTCCTTCTCTTCTTGTCAGTTTCCGAAGTTCAAAAGCTGAGGTTTGCTCAGTGAGTTATTTCATCAATGAAGTCTCCAGTTTTACTGAAAACATTGGTGATGACAAAAATGAGAGCACTTAATACCACCAAAATTTCACACTCCTGACCATCTGCTTTTTTAGAGTAAGTGAATCTTGAAGACAAATTAACATGTGGCATATGAAAGAGAGGCAGAGAAATTGGGACTCTGCCCAGACCTTCAAAGACCAGCACTATCCATTTGATTTGAGAGCAGTTTTCTAACATATGGGTGGGTCCTTCACATTCCAGGCCAAGCCATTTCTTTATATAAACAATCCCCTGCAGTTCAGTTCATCCCATGATCTTCTGTTATAATCATTCAGCTTCAAGCACAGCAACGGGTACACCTGATTGATTACACCTCTGATCACACTCCTTCAGATTTGGCTTTCACAGACAACTGATTCTTCCTATGTCCTCACATAGGATAGATTAGAATAAGCGGTAAAATGTAAATCTTCACAGAGCCATCGAAGCCGAGTTCTTTTGTCTGAAAACCTTTAGGCAAGCAAACGAAGGGCATCCTTGGCATTTTTAAATAGATCAGGGCTGAACCAGCAGCAGCAGCACGGGAGAACTTGTTAGAAATGCAAATTCTCCGGTCCCACCCAGACCGACCAAATCAAAAACCCTGGAGTGGGTTTCAAAACCCACCAGGTGATTCAGATGCCAGCTGAAACCTGGGAACAACGGCTTCTTCGCCTCTATGTGACCAAGGCCAAATAAACTTGTTTTAACAGTAAATATGGAAAAAGTGACAGCAGGTGGCAGTGTTTGACTATTTCTGCCTTTTTCATAAATCCATACTCTCTATAGGACAAATCAAGTTACCAAACCTGAACATTTTATCACAGGTAAAAAAAAGAATTTCATTGTCATTTTTCTTTCCAAAAAAAGAAGACAAACTATTTCCTTGAAGATACGGAATACACACACACACACACACACACACACACACACACACATATATATACACATAAATAGATATACACACACACATATATATATTATATGTATATATTAATGTGTATATATATGTATATATATAATGTGTATTTAAGTGTATATATATGTGTGTGTGTGTGTGTGTGTGTGTGTGTGTGTGTGTTTCCTCTTTGGGGAACTTTGGGAGATTTAGCTTGGAGATGTCTTTTAAATTGTATTACATCAAGATACAAAAGTGCCTATACTGACTGGAACCTCTTAGGTATTTTCAAATAAAGTCAAAGAATTTTCATTTCTCCTCCCCAGCCACCCTGTACTTTTTTTTTTTTTTTCTATTCTCTGCAGCCAGGACTTTGACTTGTCCAATACACATATGTGTCCCTGGTGTGAACAGTGAACTTAAGAACAGTTTATATTTTGAAAAGGGCTCACTGCAGTACAAGCCAGAGTTTTAGTCATAGCAAATAGGATGAGGTTGGAAAAGAGTTATCGCTGCCTTAAGAGATTACAGGACATATATGTGACTTCATAGCAAGAAAGTCAGGTTTTCCAAAGGAAATGATTCCTTTTCCCATTATTGGATCCAACACCAGCCGCTTTCTGAGCATCAGTGGCTGTAGGGATTCAGCCCTGATTTGCCTAGAGCCTTCTAGAAGCCTGCCCTCCCAGTGACCCTCCCTAGGTCACAGAGATTCTGGCCCACAGCACTGGGCTTGTTCAAAGAAGGAGAACAGACAACGTACTGAGTCCCATTCACCACACTCTGTAAGCACAAAGGTTTTTTCTTTTAACATTATTGTACCCTGAAGGGCTTTTCCTGATAAATGGCCCTTTGAATGATGGGTATAATAGCATGCAGCGCTTTCTCAAAGAGAAACGACTACTGCCAGTGACAGTAAATACAGTCAGGGCTACTGCCGCCTATTAACTGAAGCTTTGTTTTCTGATGTTCTTTTATATTTCACATAAATTTGTTCCTGTCAGCGATCCTAAGCTATGGAGGCAAGATTCCATACACGGAAGGCAACGTTTGAACTTCTCTACCAGCAGCACGTTAAATAGATTTTCCCGATGCCCTCTTAACATTTAACGTTTGTGCTGCCGCAGAGAGAAATACATCAGTGCCTCTCCAGGTCAGGATCCTATCTTGTCTTGAGATCACGTTTCATCATGCCCCGAGCCAAGAATGCACGGGGTCTGATCCACAGCCAAATAATGTGATTCTGGGACATAGATCGGGATTACTGAAGATAAAGTGGCCTGGCCGTGAGGCGTACTGTAAGAACACACGTGCTTATTAGATCGCATCCCGTGTCTGTGGCGGCTGCCCTCCTGCCAAGACTGAGTGCTACTAAGCTCATCCCTCCCCGCAGCTCCCCTGCGAGTCGTAAGTTTGCTTTCACTCCAACAGCAAAACGTAACAGTGAAAGAGGCCCCGTTCTGCGCGAGATCTACAAGCTGTCAGTTCGTCTGGGGACAGAGGCTGGCTTCCAGCTGGTGGAGTACCCCGATAACGCCAAGTGGCACCCTCACAGGTGCCTGAATGAGTCACCGATTCTCTAGGTTCTTTGTGCTGCTCGCTGTGGCTTACGTTGTAAACACATGGAGGTTGCAAGCCTCCCGCGTTGCTTCAAACATCTAAAAACAGCTTTTAGCCTCTGTGCGTCTCCCCCCCCCCACCCCTTATATGGTAACAGCTGAGCTCTGAACCCCTGACTGAGCAGGGCCCTATCTATGAAAGGAACATGGAAGTCAAAGACAATATCAATGGCTGATGACCTAGAGGGGCTTTTTTATGTATGTGATAAAGACATGTTTATTTATTTTTTTTATTTTTAAAATTTTTTTTAACGTTTACTTATTTTTGAGACCGAGAGAGACAGAGCATGAATGGGGGAGGGTCAGAGAGAGGGAGACACAGAATCTGAAACAGGCTCTGAGTTGTCAGCACAGAGCCCGACGCGGGGCTCGAACCCACAGACCGCGAGATCATGACCTGAGCCGAAGTCGGCAGCTTAACCGACTGAGCCACCCAGGCGCCCCGATAAAGGCATGTTTAAAGCAGGTATACCGTCAACCACTTTTCGAATGGAGTCACAGGTATGGGACCCTAAGGAGGAAGTCATGAACCTTAGAAGGACTTCAGCATTCATGACTGAAACCCACTGGGTTCTAAGTGAAAAATCAAACAGGTAGAAGTGGTTCTTTTGTCATTTTATTTCTTTCATTTGCAGCCTCCCTTATATAAAGGGTGTAGGAGAGTCTCATAGTTTCTTAAGAGGGTAGGGGGCAGACCATCTCCATCAAAGTCATCTGGGGTGCTTGCTAACGGTGTATTCCCAGCCCCCATCAAGAATCAGAATCACTAAAGTTTGGGGCCTCAGGAATCTGTATTTTATTTTATTTTATTTTATTTTATTTTATTTTATTTTTTAATTTTTTTTAACGTTTTATTTATTTTTGAGACAGAGAGAGACAGAGCATGAACAGGGAAGGGTCAGCGAGAGGGAAACACAGAATCTGAAACAGGCTCCAGGCTCTGAGTTGTCAGCACAGAGCCCGACGCGGGGCTCGAACTCACGGACCGCGAGATCATGACCTGAGCCGAAGTCGGCCGCTTAACCGACTGAGCCACCCAGGCACCCCAGGAATCTGTATTTTAAATTTTTTATGTATTGAATTTAATTTAATTTGTTTAACGTATTTAATTTTAATGGGTACTCTTTTTGGACACTGAATTTTGAGAACCATTTCACCAGGATCTTAAGAGACTTTCAGATCGCTAGTTAACAATGGAATCCCCTAAAGAGTTAGCATGGGACACAGTGGGCTCCAAGATGCTTTCAACCCTCCTGCAGAACTGCCCGAAGGTAGGTGGTTGTTCTTACTGTGTACGAATCCTCCCCCAACATACAAATCTCTCAGGGGCAATAGTGCGGCCTCTCCCTTCCTTTAGATTTTCAGCAGTGGCGATAACAATGCTGCTGTAAGTAAATTGGGCAAATAGTCTTGTAAGACTAGACGTGAAATGCAGCATAGAGTAAGTGAAATAAGGCAGAACAAGTATTTGCACTTACTGTATTACCCTTAAAGGAATATCCCACTGGTAGTTAGTCAGGATACATCTTCCCCAATTGCCTACTTTCACGAAGCCCACAAGGACACGGGAAGGTGGATGAGAGGGCTTACGTGCTCATTGGCAAAATTCTGTTAAGAGGACAGTGCTTATGGACTGAGGTGCAACCTAGGGTGACCCCAAAAGGGGTCCTAGAGCTAGAAAAGGCCCTGGCATATGCTGGGTGTTCAATAAATGCTTGTGGCATGAAAATGAACATTGTGATCCCAGTGCTTCTCCCTTTTCGCTGACTCACAGCCTCCTCCACATCCCATCCCGTTGTTTTCCCTACCTATTTGCCCAAATGAGCCGAAGAGCCTACTAAATACCTGCAGTGCTTGCTCTGAAAACATCCAGCGGTATTAATGAAGAGAAATGGTCTTGGTGAATCCCATCAGACATCACTTGCTACCGTGCCGACAACGTCAAGCATTAGATCTTAGCAGAGACCCTAAGGTGATCAAGTTTCGGTGCAAATCAAAATGCCTCGAGGCAGTCTTTCCCGAGAATCTCGGTCATTTCTTCTTTCTACTCATGGACACTGCCTTAACTATGGGAATTGGAAAAGACTACTTCACATGGATTATTGCAGGCGGTTTTAACGCCTGCCTCTAGAATGCAAGCTCAGTGAAGACAGGAACTAAAAATACACTTAACGCTCTTTACGGGCACAAAGAGGTTACAGAGTTTCAGCAGCTTGAAGGCAGTTAAAAACCACCTTAACAGCAGAATGAATGACAGCCAGGATCCTGGCAAAAAAAGAAAAAAAATAAATAAAAAATAAAAAGAAGCCAGGAAAAAGTACTCACGCCAAGAGGGGGCTGCTGGATGGTAACATGGACGCCTGAGGGAGAAACCAGTGGTAAGGTCCTGCTCATAAAAGAGATTCAGAGCCAAATGCTCACTTACTCCCAAGGACTAGGCTGACTCTGAGCATGCTTTTTTCGGTGGGGGGCCAGGGGGGAAGAGGAAAGAGAAAGAAAGAAAAACATATGGAAGCTCCAACAGCCTCGGGGCCCAAAGTATTTGTACCGGTTCACGGAGCTTCTCAGCCTCGCCATCCTGTGCCTGCTGCAAGTGAATGACCCCCTCCCATCCTTCCCATTGGGAAACAGGTGTCGCCTGCCAATTAGGATTTAAAAATCAACAGGGGCTTCTTGAGAGAATGATGACAAGCCTAATTGCAAGAAGCAGCTGTAGAGCCCTTGGCTACACTGGGGCGGGGTTTATTAATCCCCGTTTTGCTGGGTGCCTGGCACAGAGCTGGGGTCAGCTCCCCTGTCACAGGGTTGAAGCTGTAAAATGTAGGGCGAGTATTTAATGGCCTGAGCTCCGCAGGAGGGATTAGAGCACTCGGCACTGATCCTGTGAGTTGGGCGTGTAAAAGTCAAGTGGGCACAAAGGCACTGTCAACAGGCAACATCAGTTCAAAGGGCTGCCACCGCCATAGAACGTGACCAGCACATTTACCCAATGCCGTGTGAGTTACTCAGTCTTCCCGTTTTTACTGGCCTGTTGTCGGGACCCCACCCCTTGTCCAGGCTGAGAACCTAGAGGTTCTCAGAAGTGTGGCCTCATGATGGTTAGTGACATCTGCTTCTGTAACGTACGTACATTACATAAGCCCGGATTGGAAGAGAGCAAGAGAAGTGTGGTAGTGCAAAAGTACGCGATAGGTGTGGAAGTGGCAAAGCAAAGCCAACAGGAAGCAACAACGACGACGACGACAACAGAGTGTTGTCCGTGTGAAGGGCCTGTGTGATTAAAATTTTTAAAAGAGATTAAAATTATTACCTTGAAAGAGCCTTCTGTTTTCCTAGTGGCAAAGCCTCATGAGATTCTTCAGGGTCCTTCTATGGGTGTGTTTTCCACACAGCATGTCTGTGGATACATGTTCCTGTGCACGTGCTTATATGCTCAGACATCACCTGCTAGGGAAGCCCTTCTCGGTTCTTCTCTGTGCCTCGTGGACACATTGTTTACGCCTGCACACCAGCTCTTCTTCGAGTGCCTTTACTGTTTGCTTGTACACTATTTGCTCGCTCATCCATTACCAGAGTGCCAACTTTTTTCAGGGTCGATGTGTGTTTTCATGGTTTTTGTACCCTTATCGGCTAGCTTAGTACCTGCCATATAGTAACGGCTCAATAAATGTTTCTTTAGACTCCCACTTCCCAAAGGACGAGGCGTAGAATCTGCCAAAGCATTGGTAACAATTGCCAAGGCAAACATACTGAGACCGACCGTGTGGTTCTGTTGCCATCTAAGAAGTCATTCCTTTAAAATGCCAGTGAAGACAGGAAAGTCCAAGAAACATTCCTCCGGAAACACATGCAAACATTCATTCTGGAATGCCTTGGCATTCTCTCATAAGAATAGCTCAGTGAGAGCCCGGCAGAGAGAAAAATGAAACCAGAGAATAACATTTGCTCATAGAAACTTACAGACCTTAATATAGGCAGTGCTGAGAGGTCAAGGTCAAGTGAATTAACAGGATGAAGAGTTTTCAGTAGGGAAATTCTGCAAGTCCTATAAACACATTAAAAGTCTGCCGTAAAAACTAGTCTCTATACCAATGAAATCCTTTTCAACTAACCGTTCCTGGAATCCTACTCTATATTACCTTTTGTTCTGACCAACAGAAGTCAAAGAGGAATAACATTCTGCCTTTGCCTTAGGCTGCTTCTAGTAGGGAAGTCAAGGGCTATGCCATGAGCATGCATGCACTGAACTCCATGCCCTGCTACAGAATGGATTGTACTCTACGGGGAGATGGTTTCAGTCTGAGTGCGATTTGCCAACCCGAGACAGGGATATACTCACGTTCAGAAGACAAGTTTTAGGAAGAGGAATTCATTATTATGAGCAATGAGAGTACAAGGTGTTTAAGGAAGAGGCAAATGAGGTCCATGGGCAACCCAGAGTGAGAGTGGGCTGAGAGGAGGATGAATCCAATACTCCTGGTGCCCCAGTGTCATGGTAGGATCTCTGCTTGATCTCCTACAAGATCCTGGGGTCTTGCAAACAGATTCTCAAAGAGCAGGGAGGCAAGCTTAGTCCTGCTCTATTACCCCAGTGGGCTGGCTCACAGGGGATTGTATTCGAAGGGCGGGGAGCAACTTCAGGTAACAGTTTAACACTTAATCATCTTGGCAAAAATGATCTGAAGTCTTCAGTTAGGGATAGGGACAAAGGAGTGAGGTGAGGACAGAGATTTAAAGAACATTTCAGAAATGGTATGGAGGAGCCTGGAGAAGGAAGGCAGAGTGGAGGGGCTACACTATAAAGTTCAAGGTTTGTAGTCTGGGGAACAAGGTGGATGGCCATGGTGTAAAGAAAGATAGGGAATCCAAGCTGAATTCTGGACACAGTAAGCGCAGAATTTGTAAGTAAAGATAGCCTTATAAAGAGGCAGACAGGATTTACATCGGGGTCTGAATTTATACTTAATAAAAAATGCTTCCTAAAAATGTTTTAACATAATGGGTCATTATGTAGAGAAATAAGTCCGCATAAAGTCATCGCGTGATAAACACGATTAAAAAGTTATCTTGTAATTTCAAATAATGTGTATATAAGGTGGAACAAGAAAGGGACAGATACATTTGATCTTCAAGATACAAAGTTGAATTAACTGCTTGCTTCAGTAAGCAAAATCTTGGCTAGTCGTATCAAGCAAAGAAAGATCTTACAAAGGGTTTAGGGAAGAACATATTTTGGGTGGTGTTGGTTACCAAAGCTAGAGGAGGTTGCCACCGTCTGGGAAGCAGGGTTTTGTGGTGGTGACAGAGACAAGACTGGGTCGATTCCAGCCTTACAGGCTTCTTCACTATAGGGTGTGTGTGCCACCCAATGGCTGGCTTTGAAAATCTAAGGCTGACACTGATTGGTTGGTTTTCAGAGCGGTGTTCCTCAGAACAAACGGGCATTAACTGATTAGGCAAGTTTGTTTGCTTGTGTTTGCCCTTGAGCTGAGATTTATTGATTAAACAGCGTAAACACTTGTTTCTAGCCCTTATTGTTTAGCAAAGCTCTAAGACTCTCAGGCTTCTCCTGGGAGCCTTGGGAGTTTGGTTTTTCTTTAATTCTTCTCAATAGACAGGAAACCAAGGCAGTAATGGCCAAATTGTCGATTTCAATGCATTACTACTCTGCAAATAAAAAGCATGTCCATTTTTTTTAACTTCTCCTAACAATAGAAGAGTATCAACCAACAAAGATTTCCAATATTGCCAAGTATTTTGAATCGGTGTGATCTTACCAATTGATTAACCTTCCATAATTTGACTGGCACGCAACCTATCTTTTCATTATGCTTATTTTCACAGTGTTGTGCATTGTCTCACTCTACGAAGATTTCAAACCCAGTACGGAAGTGGGACAGTTGAAATTCAGAATGAATTTAGCTTAGGGGTTGTGTAGCACTGTGTGCTGTGCGTTTTCTTCTGTAAATTATCGGTTGTGCCTGTCAAACTGTTTAGATACTTTGAATTCTACGGTAATTTTTGGTAAGGCACCATTTGGTTCCCCTACAGCTGATGTCTGGAGCTATATGTGTTTCAGCTGTGGTGTTGGTCCCGACAGGCTGACAGAATGCTTGCTAAGTGGATGTCTAAACAGATGTCTAAGTACATATGCCTTCTCTGCACTGGATCAACAGAAGGCCTGCATTTTTTGGAATCCACTATACTGTTTATATTGTGATGTAAGCTTTGGAAGCCGTTTTAATTTTTCTCTTAATACAGCTGAAAAAGGGTTCTGCTTCAAGAATTATTAAACTGAAAATGGCGTTCGATTCCAAATACCACGCCACAGAGCCCCCCTTATAGCACTTATCCCAGGCAAAGTACTTGTCAATGCTCCTAACCTTGTCCCTCCCCAGGTTCCCAACACCCTTGGGGATCAGGCTTTCTTCCTTCGCTATTTTGGCCCCATGCCTAGTAGAGGGCTTGACACATAATACGTACTCAATAAGCTTTCACTGGATAAATAAATCAGTAAGATTCTAATGCCAGATGCCAAAATATTTCTTAAATGCAGAGGTAACATATTCATTTTATTATGCTCATTTCCAAGTTCCATTCAACTATAAATACTTAGAATCCCCAAACAGGAAGAAATGTTGGAAACAATAATTTCCAATCCCTTGTTTTACTTTATAAGGATTCCTGAAAAACAGAGTAGAGAATAAAATAATTTTTTGATGAGACTTGAGGGCATTATCCTAAGTGAAATAAGTCAGACAGAGAAAGACAAGCACTGTGTAATCTCACGTAGGTGTAAAATCTAAAATAAAACCAAGAAAAACCCAAACTCACAGACACGGAGAACGACTGGTGGTTGCCAGAGGTGGGGAGTGAGGGCCGGGCAAAACGAGTAAAAGGGGTCAAAAGATACAGACTTCCAGTTATAAAATAAGTAAGTCCTGGGGATGTGATGCACTCTACAGTGACCATAGTTAACAACACTGTCTTGAATATTTGAAAGTTGCTAAGAGAGTAGATCTTCAAAGGTCTCATCATAAGAAAAAGAATTGTAACTATGTATGGTGATGAATGTTTCCCAATATATACAAATGATAAATCATTATCTTGTACGCCTGAACTTAACATAATATTATATGTCAATGATATCTCATTAAAAAAGAACTAAAAACTAAGATCAGGAAATAGGTCTTTTGACTCTTACTCCAGGGCCTTTCCTATCATCCCATAGTGGTCTTTTTAAATATATTTTTTATTTCACCTTTGAGTCCAAAACCAGTTTCTAAACCTCATTTTTGTATCAGCTTCATTGGACAATTTAAATTTAGTTTCCATATTTTCACTAACATCAGATTGAGAGAGCAGAGTTCTTGCAATCAGTTCTTTTGCCGGCATTAAAGCACTAAGACCTTTTCCCAGTGATTGTCACTTCATATTTCAAGCTCCCACCCTCAGCTTCTTCCTATGTTGATATCACAGGAAGACAGGTCTCCAAAGAAAAGAATTCTAATGACGATGGGAAGGAGACAAAAGATAAATCATAATTTAAATTAGGTTTCAGATTAGATTTCAGGCTTGATTAAATATCAAAACATCTGGTCTACCCGTGGTCTGATACGCTAAAGAGGCACCCTCTTGGTTTTCCTTGACAAGTGATGATCTTTTGTGTTCAAATCACTCATTTCTTATTTTCTCAGGCAGAAGCAAATATTGCAACTCTTGACCTTAGGGAACCTACTTGTTGAGGAGCAAAAAAAGGAACATACCTTGAGTGAGAAGGAAATAAGCTAGAAAATACTAGCATATATGGCTTTGTGGAGTCGTTTGTGAACGGAATCACACTTTATAGAAACTGAAGAGTTTCTGCTGCTAAGGAATCTTGGATAAAAGTCTTTTGTAAGTGGAAAAAAACAAAACAAACCTTCAAGTACAAATATAAAAATGCCCATAATTTCTTTTTCTTAAAGACAGACACACTGGGTTGCTGATCTGGGTTGCTGATATGCAACCAAGTAACAGCCTCGTGACTTCTTTTTTTTCTCTTGAAATGGAACCCCCACTTGACTTGGAAAGATCGATAGGACATTCATATTCCATTGACCTAAACAATCCAAATAATTGAAGGTGGATGGTAGTATTTAATTTGTAGACACTAGAAAAAACCAAGGTGCCCTTAGCAAAAAGCAGGGAGTTTTCCTGAAAGATGTTAATGAACTATGCAAGCTCACATTTCTGTGAGTCAACTGGCAATAACCAGAGGAGGGTAAAGAAGGTGTTCATACATGTGGGTGTTTAAGTGGGGCCCAGGTAAATCCTTTGATATTATTCCCCTGCTACTTTTCAACCACAGAATGAGATAATGTACCTAGAAAAATGATTAAAATAGACTCTTAATGTTCCTGGACAGGAATTGCCAATTTTTTTTTTTTCACGCTGGAAGAATGTAGAAGTGACTGGTCATGGTCCTATGAAGAAGGGTGTGGGAAGATACTTGGTGATGATAATGTGCTCTTATTCAGGTGGACTGTTAAAGAAAATTGGGCATTCCTTGGAATAATAAAAGATAGGATCATTTAATAATTGTTGATCCTGGCTGTATAGTAAAATATTTGGAGAAGTAAAAAACAAAAAAACAAAAAAACAAAAACAACACCAAAAAACCCAAACCCAAACCCAAAAAAACAAAAAACACCAAAATCAAAAACCATTGTCTAGGTTCCACTTCAAATCATTTAAATCAGAATCAATGAGAGAGGGGTTTTAGTATTTTTTATTTTTATTAAAAAAATTTTTTTTTTATTTTTGAGAGACAGAGCATGAGCAGGGGAGGAGCTGTGAGAAGAGGAAGATACAGAATCCGAAGCAGGTTCCAGGCTCTGAGCTGTCAGCACAGAGCCCGACGCGGGGTTCGAACCCACGAACTGTGAGATTGTGACCTGAGCTGAAGTCGGATGCTTCACTGACTGAGCCACCCAGGTGCCCCAGGTTTTAGTGTTTTTTTAAAAACCTCCTATGTAGTTCAAATGTACAGCTAAGGTTTTGACTAATTTAACCCTTTAAAATGTGTGTCCTAACGACTAGCTGTTTCATCACCCATCCTTGCCCTCAGAGATGATTACAGCTGCCCCTCTTGCTCTACTGAAGTTTCTTTGGACTCAGCCTCTGGTCCCCATCACGCCCCTCTATTTTCCATGTAGCCACCAGGGCAGTCTTACTCACAATGAAATCTGACCATTTCATTCCCTAGCTGAAACCCACGAGCTCGCCCACACACGTCTGGTATTAGGTGAAGTTCGAACTCCTCAACGTGGAGTCCAAAATCCTTCCTAACCATCCTGATGCCTTCTTCCCTATGCTCAATCTCCACCGCTCCGTGCAAATTCATTGTTCTCTCCAGGATATGGCTGCTAGGTAAAATACAGGATACCCAGCTAAATTGGAATTTCAGAGAAATAACAAATAATGCACTATTTGGAACATAGCTATACTAAAATATTAGTTGTTGTTTCTCTGAATTCCAGTTTAGCTGAGTGTCCTTCTGCATTTGTATTTGCTAAATCTGCATCTCACTCCAGGAGGAATTCTGGGGAATGGTATCTGCCCCTTCATGCCCAGGCCGTGCATGCTGCTCTGGTCTCCTCTAGCTGACATGCCTTTGCTTGACTGCCAAGAGCTGGTTGAGGTCCCGCCTATTCTTTTCCAGGCAGTCAGGTCCTCCTTCCTCTGAACACACTTCTTTCTTCAAACTTCCACCTAAGGTTAGAATTGGCTTGTTGCCTATCTCCTTGCCCTGCTCTCTCTCCTGAGTCAACAGTAAGACCAACTTGGTGTTGGAACTGAGTCTTGTTTTTTGTAATCCTAGCTCCTAGCTGTGCCTTGTGCATGGGTGATTAATAAATGCTTGGAAAGTCACCAAAAAACACTCCTAGGAAACCCTGGCCAATACAGTGATTAGAAGTACTACCGTAGTTTTTAGCAATACAAGCATCTTCTGGAACATGACCAACACACTCAAGTCACCTGTGGCAGCCCATGCCTCAGGATACTGTACCCTCTGGATACTGTGTAATGCCTGCCATCTGTGGGCTTCTTTCTCTACCCTACCAAAAAATACATTTTGTTTTTGTTGTTGATTTCCTTCAGAGGAAGGTCCATAGAATGAACGCTCTTTAAATATATCTCATTTAACTCACAACAACTGTGTAAGATGGGTTGTTGACGGATTAGAGATGAGAAGTTGAATGCTCAGGGAGGTATGTAATTACCATAAGGTAGTAAGAAGCACTCTAGGATTTAGAACCAGGGGTGTCCTACTCTAAATTGTGCTCTTTTGAATTGATTGTGCTGGTTTATTTCACTTTTTAGCCTGTTCTTAAGTATCAGTGACAGCTTCATCCAAGAGTGAGGTAGACAGGATTCAAGATGCACACCCCCCCCCCCCCCCCCGCCAATGACTCCCACTTCCTGGTATTGACACTCTGTGTATCATACTCTCACATTATCTCATGGTTGATCTGTGTGACTAACACCACATGGCAAAAGGTATACCACTTTTGAGATTAGGTAGAATCTTCCATTTGAGGCACTTCCATTTGGGGCACGTCTTGCTAGCTCACTCCAACTCTTCCTCTTGGATCTCTCACTATGAGACAAGCAAGCTGCCATATTGTGACCAGTGTTACTGAGAGTTCCATGTGACAAAGAACTAAAGCCTGAAGCCAAGAGACAGGAAAGAACTGATTCTTGCCAATGATCATTTAAGTGAGCTTGAAAGAAGATTATCCAGCTAGTTAAGCTCTGAGATGACTATAGTACTGGCTGACAGCTTGATTGTAATCTTGTGAGCCACTCTGAAGCAGACCACTCAGCTATGCTGCTCCTAGATTACTGACATTCTGATACAATGTCAAAAAACCAAGTGAAACCAAGTGATAATAAATGCTTGATTAGCTGCTAGGTTATGGGGTAATTTGTTACACAGCAATAGCTAACTAATACACAGGGTAGACAAGTCTTTCTTGTCTATCAGCTTTCTGACAGAGTTGGATAAAGGAAGGTTTAGTCTCCGAAATCACACCATTTTAACCTACTTCCTGCCTTGGCTCACATGGTGACAGATAAAGACCTTCTTTTATGCTGGAATCCAAGTATCCAAGCTTTGCTTCTAGTGTATCAAATATGAAGTGGAAATAGCCCCACCAACTCTTCTTCACAATGTAGCAACTGGGGTGCAAACAATCCCGCTTAAGCTCTTGACTCTTCCCAAGGCCCCGGTGGGTGGTTATTTATAGCCAATTCTGAGTTATTGCTGCATAACTTCCCCGATTGCAGTTTGCACAGTATTTATTGGGTAGCCTTTAATGATGAATAGAGTGAGAAACACCAGGCAAAGAATATGGTAATAACAGCACATAAATTTTATTTTCATTTAGCATGAAAACACCTGATTTCCTTCAACATTGTAAACATGTCACATTATTAGGCAGTGAAAGGCTGATGAATTTAGACATTTATTTAGACATGGTTTTGAATGGAAAATGTCCTTTAATTCCACTTGCCTCCACTATTACAGATCATTTTATATTTATTTATTTCAGTTTGGTTTAATTAAAAAAAAATCCCAAGGAGAGAGAGCAAGTGGAAAGTTTCTCAGGATGGGATTAGTTATTTTAAAGATATTTCTCTTCTTATTCTCCTGAGAACAGAAAGCAGCCTCAGGATATAGAACACTCTCTGGTCAGAGTTGGCAAAAAGCTCACGCTTTGTAGCAGTAAACACAATTAAAATGAAGTGTTTAGAAGGAAAGTCTGCTAGACCATTTCTTAAAAAAACAAGACACAAAAAAATGCACTAATTATGTACAATTCTGTCATTAAAGAAGGGGATTTCAGGCTAGGAAAGCATCTTATCCCTTGACTTCATGTTAAGGGAGTACATACCCACAAGCTTAAATTACTGCCCAGGAAAACAGCAACAGCCTCATTTCTGTCAAGCCCATGATTTGTTGTTTCATTAGCATGAAGTGTTTTCTAGCCTTAAGGTTCTGTCAGTTGTTGTAAAAGAAACTCCTGCCTTTAGGGTTCATCATTCAGCTGTTTAAGAAAAAAGGTTCTAGTTGATCAAAAAACAAAATATGTAAGCTCTCAGTATGAGTGTTTTGGAGTTACATGAAAAATAGGAAAAAAGAAGAAACTATACACTCCTAACCCCCATGTTATTTTTGACCATGCAGAACGTTGGGGACTATGTGACTCAGCAGTGCCCTTTTTACTGAACTCATTGCATGCCTGTAGGTGGAACAGTAATGAGTCAGGGCACGAGGCCAATATTTTTTCCAAAGAAAGAAAAATTAAGGAATCACAGGATCTGGCATCCAACTGGCTAGGGTAGTTCTCAACTGCATCTTACAGATGATTAGGTGATGGGGTCACAGGGGTGGGGGAGAGGGGAAAGGCAGATGGAGTCCTGAGATTCCACACCTAGATATCTAAGTTCTTAGGGTATATGGCCAATTTGTAGGGTGACAAAAAGTGAGGTATCAGGGTTTATCTAGAGCACTGTAATTTACAGGGGCTAATATTTGAAAGCAACAATTTTAAACAACTGTGGGGGTACATGGGGCCCCTTTCTTCAAGACAAAGGCCCTCCCTTCCATCCCTTGCTGAACTCAGATCTGTTGGCCACTGTATAACTGGAAAGAGTAGAAGACCTGGAGATTCAGATTCCCAAAACCACTTTATACTTTGAGTGACCCCTTTATTCTCCAAAACATCAATTGAAGGGTATGCTTTAGGGCTCTTTGCTCTGGGAATCACCATTTCCAGCTGGTTATCAGTGCACACTGTCTTGACTGCAACTGATACAGACCAAAGTCAAACAAGTTTAAAGAAGAAAGAAAGAAGAAAAAGGAAAAGAAAAGCTTTGACTGATAAAACTAAAAACTCCAGGTACGGTTGTTGAGTAGATGTCCTGTCTCCTGATATGCTGAAGCTAAATGCTTCCACAGCGTCACCAGGGCTACATTTCTCAGCTCTGTTTCCCACTATCGGCTTCATATTCCCGTTCTCTCTCACTGTAGAAGGAAGGATGGTCCTGGTGTTCTAGGCGGATGATCCTAGCCTGGGGCTTATGATCTCCGAAACACAGTGCATCTCTCACAACATCTTTGGAGAAAAATCTTGGGGTAGGTTTTCACAGGCGCAGGTTGGGTCCAATATCCGTCACTGGGCAGATAAGTTATTGTGGTAAATAGAATGGAGTATGATTGGCTAAGGCTCAGCCATATGCCCAGAGATATGGTGGTTCCCTAAAAAGGAGACACTGAGTACACAAAAAAAGCTCACGTTCACTATAGACATGGAAACCCACAGAATGGCAGAAGATATCTGCAAATCATATATCTGATAAGTAATGTCCAGAATAAAGTATTCCTACAATTCAACAAAAAGGAAACGCAATTAAAAAATGAGCCAAGGACTGACTAGACACTTCAAAGAAGATCCACAAATGGTCAATAAGCACATGAAAAGATGCTCAACATCACTAATCATGAAGGAAATGCAAATCGAAACCACAATGAGGTGTCTCCTCACAGACATTAGAATGACTACAACCCAAACACATGATAGTAACAATGGTGGGGATGTGGAGACACTGGAGCCCTCCTGCATTATTCGCGGGAAAGTGAAACAGTATAACTGCTATGGAAAAGGGTGGCAGTAACTCAAAAATTTCAAAATAAGATTACTACATGATCAAGCATTTTCACTTCTGGCTATATACCCCAAAGAATTGAAAGCAGAGACTCAAAGAGGTATTTGTACACCCATGGTCATAGCACCATTTGTTGCAATAGAAGTAACCCAAGTGTTTATCCCTGGACAAATGGATAAACACAATGTGGTGTATCCATACGAGGGAATATCATTCAACCTTAAAAAGGAAGGAAATTTTGACACACACTAGGACATGGATGAACCTTGAGGACATTATGCTACACGAAGTAAGCCTGTCACGAAAGGATAAATACTGTAGGGTTATGCTCATATGAGGTACCTCGAGTAGTCAAATTCACAGACAGAAGGTGGAATGCTGGTTGCCAGGGGCTGGAAGGAGGGGGCATGGGGGATTCTTATTCACTGGGTGCAGTTTCGGTTTTGTAAGACATGGAGTTCTGCCAATGAATGGTAGTGACAGCAGCCCAACAACGTGATGTCCTGATTTCCACTTAAAAACAGTCAACGCAGTAAACTTGATGTGTATTTTACTGCAATTTTTTTAAAAAAAAAGGCATGTCCACTCTAGAATTTTTTTTTTAAGATGCAAAGTTGTCCCAATTGCTTTGAAAACCTTTTTCTCCACTTATCCTGTAGGGACTCTCTTCTGAACATATTATGCAGATACTCCTGCAGTCATGCTGAATCCTCAACACCCTCCCCGATTTGTTTTCCCCATACTAGGTAGCTCTAGAGACTCCATAATCCCCCACTCTGGTCAGCAGCCTCCTCAGGCTCATCCTTTAGTTCGGTGTGCCTGTAAGTCAGTTGTGTCAAAAGCTGTTGATGTATGTGTTACATCCAAGAAAGGTGTCTTAAAGAGGGGGCATCGGGAAAATGTGTTTCTGCTTAAATGAAAACCAACTCAGCAGCTTTCGTTGGGTGGTTATCTCTTGGGTTCCCATATAGAACTGGATATTCACTGGGACCATGAGGCCAAATGATCAGCTGAGAGCCCCTCCTACCACTCATCTGCAGAAGTAGCATTTTTACGGCACGAGGGCCATTTGTCACCTAAATGGCCACACAGGATGGTACTTGCAGGGCATATATGCCCACAGGGACGGAAAAGAGTCACGGGTAACTCCACTACTTGCCATCTCACATGCTTTTGATGGCACTTTTCCTCAGATCAGAATTCTGTAAGTTCTGAGCATCTCAACTGAGATACGCGGAAATGCTGTAAGCATAACTTTGTGGTCTAGACAGTCCACCTGATGGACCTAGGTTCCAAGCTGTGCCACCCACAAGTCCTAGGACGTTACGAGGTCACTTAAACTAGATAGTAGGACTAAAATACCACCTCACGAGGATGTAGTAATCAAATGAGGTTACGTATGGTAAGCTCCTGGCTCATTTAAAGTCTCTTCCAATGTGAGTTTCCTTCCCCTCCCTTCTCCTCCGTGCTCACTTCAGAGCTGCCTCCAAAGCTACTGATTAAATCGAAGCCTGGCCACTTGCAGCATGTTCCCATTCCTCACCTTGCTTCAATGGTTCCAGCTGTCTCGACCCGGGTGTGTCCCTGCTGAAGTCAGATGGATAAAACTACGACAACAATAATGCAGGCTTCACGGAGACAGAAGAAGGTGCATGAATGAATATCCTTACTTTGCATAGACAGAAGAAAAATGTTCTCTTTCCTCTTCTTAAGAGCCAGTTGAGTGCTTGAGCCAAGCATGGGGACGACATATGTTGCCAGACGTGGTAATAATCTGTGGTAGATTTTATTTACGAAAGCAGCCGGTCCTCAGAATTTGGAAAATACGCTTGTCATTTGTAAGACTCTAGTGCAAGTGTAAAAAATGATGTGTTATTCCATCTTTTTTCCAGAGCCCACTCTAATGTCTCCTCCACTTTAACCCCTAATGTTTCCATCTGATGTACATGCAATTTCATGAGCCAAATAGGAAGGTTTTATAGATGTGTTTGGCATTATTTTTAATTTCTCTTCACATACACGTTATTACTGCCCACTTTCATGAAACAGTTTATTCACCATAACATATATTTTAATGAAAGCCATATTTTGGGGGTACATGAATCTGTCCAAGAAGAAGCGACTAAATCACCTGTCAATCTGTTGTAGAGCTCCTGCTCAAATAGGTCTTCTTTGGCAAATAAATTAGAAATGCCATGTTTGTTTCCAAGTAGATGTAAGGCGGCAATGACTTGTAGAAAAGACACCAATGAGAAGTTCACAGAGGCTTTTGAATTGCCTCAGGGTTGTTAATCCAGATATAGTATTATTTATTGTTACTAGAAACTGGGGTAAGGCAGGAGATGGGAAGGCAGGATATTAAGTCAACTGGTAATCCCAAATAATTTCCCATGATGCACACTGTACGTACACATTCTGCATTCCTGCCATCATTTCTAGCTTTCACTAATGCTGTCTCAAGGTCGCACAAGTGGCAAATCTTGTTTAAATGACTAACGGACACGATCCGATGAAATTACTTAGGATTCTATTGACTGCTTTCAGAGTGATTCAGTTATGACCCGACAAGGTGTCTCACAACCAACCAGAAAGTCACTGCAAGTCCAACATGCCGCTGGACAAGTCTACCTTGAGGCCCACCACACCTCCAAAGTAACACTTCCAATCACTGGACTCAGTATCTTCCTCCAATAACTAGCTACCAGAATCCTTTTTTCTTTTGTGTTTCTCATCTCTGTGAATGGCGCTGCATCAATCCAATTTCCCAAACCAGAAATCCAGAGATAAGGCTGGATTTGCCTGAGGGCATGAGAAGAAGCAGGAACAACTGATAAAGGCTAATTATCCTTAGCATGGTAAGCTCTTCAATCTGTGTACTTGTGTCCATACTCAAGGCCATCACCTAACTCAGGAATCTATCGGTAACTCTCTGAGACCCTGTGCCAGCCTCGCAGATCCCCTATTTTCCACTGTAGGGCCAGAGGGACTGTCACCCACTGCAAATCCAGACACATCCTCTGTTTACAAACCTTTCATTTGACACCTACTGATCGTATGATAAAATCGAAATGTGTACTGAAAATAAAATGGTGGATTGAAATCCTCATGATCTGGCCCTTGTTTATTTTCCAGTCTCATTTCTTACTATCCCCTCCCTTCACTCTGTGTTCCAGAAACAGTAATTATTTGCAATAGTTCTCTGACCACACCATTCTACTTTTCTCTCTTACCTACATTCTTCTGTATTTCCCACTTTGTCTAGATGCTTCCAATCCCTTTTCCCTGGCCTGCCTTTTCCATTTTGTCTTTGGCGTTCTAGCTTGGAAATCATCTTCTCCAGGAGTCTTCCCTTTGAGGGCTGGTTAAGTGCCTCAGCAAACTATTTGCCATGTACCATATGGCACCCATTGGAGCCCCCCCCTTCACTTGCACAAGGTCCTCAGAATCTGCCACCCACCCCCCCCCCGCCCCATATCTACCTGCCTAAGAGCCTGACGGTCAACAGTGTGATGAGTTCAGAGTCAGCCCTGCCCTGTGGTTCTGTGGAGACTAATTTACTCGGTGTCTCTTTCACCGCCTCCAACACTTACTCTCATTCAGGGCTGTGTATTTTCACCGAAGGCTTCCCAGAGAACTAGACTGACATCATCATTGCAGTCACCCACCAGACATAACAATCTAAGATTTTATGACTACAAAGACAACACGGTACCCTTTAGGCCCAGAAACTGTTTCCCACAAGCCTCAGTCAAGAAGCATTTTATAAGGAGAGAAAATGATATTCTAGCTTGCATAGAGCGATCTGCTTTGTCAGATATGAGCACATGGTATTTGGACATTTTTCAAATTGTATGTTAACACAGTTCTGGAAGGTTCTCTGAATGAGAGACAGGCATTTCAAGACCGAACTTGAAAACTTTTCCCCATGGTGCTCTGAAGAACCATCTTTGTTTATCACAGTACATCCTCAGAACGGACTGAGGCCTGGTCAGCTTTGAGAAGTTTTTGAGTCGTGGCCCATGAATGAGAATATATGTTCTTTTACACTACTGTATCCGATAATTAATTTAAAAAATGCGTATCATACACAGATGTTAAGTAATGGTTCTCTTTTGCTAGCTAAGTGAAATCATACATTTCTCTTTCTTTCTTTTTTTTGTTCCTGGAACTCGGAATCACAAACCACAGACAGACCTTGCAAACAGATCTAAGTTTTATGTGATATTTTCTGGCTTTAAGTAATTAAAATCAACTAAAGCTACTGATGTTGCATATTATTATTATTTAATAAAAGACTAATGGGGGCAGAGGAAGCAATTACTGATTCACTACAAACTTGTTTTTTTTTCTTTTCAGATCATTCTCCATTCACGCGTAACTCTTTTTCCAAATGCATCTTTACTTAGGGCCATCCTTGCTCTTTATTTTCATGAATTATTAGTCCAGCAGATACTCCATCTAAGTGGTAAAAATTTACCAACCAAACTTAACTGCACATTTTCTCTTTTTAATTCTAGTCCAACATTTTAACATCTCTTTAATTTCAGACCATGATCATGTTAAGTGTTTTCCTATGGTTTACACATTCCTTCAACAACTATTTCTTTTGAGTATCTACTTTATGCCAGATACTTTCCTAGATCCTGGTTATATAGAAATGAGCAAACCACAGTAAGATAAAAATCACTGCCCTCGCAGAGCACACATTCTAGTGGGTGAGTCATCGGATACAAAAGATAAACTATGTGCCATGTTGGATAACGGGAAGTCTAAGGAGGAAGTAGTATTTGACGGTAAAGCAGGGAAAGGATAGAAATGCTGGGGGCCACGTGCAATTTTAGAGAGAGGACCTCCTCAATTTGGCCGTGAACCTTTTAAAAAAAAAAACTCCTGAATGCGGCCCTCTGAAATTTCCCTTCCGTTTGCATTTGAACAACAGATTTGCAAATAAATCAGTACCACACACAAGGTAATAAAGCTGTTAAAAGCTGTTTAAGAAATACACTCCTATCACTCTGGGGAAGCTACTTATAAAGGACACCCCATATTCATCTTAAAAAAAAAAACAAAACAAAACCGTGCTTTAAATACTCTAAAAGGCACTGTTTTGTCATTAGCAAACGGCAACTACTTTCTGCATAACACAAGAATGTAACTGCTTCCATGTAACAACCAACTCACAGCCTTTCCCTTCACCAGCCCACTTTCGGTCTTGATGAGTGACCTTCTGCCTTGTTACATCTCAGCTCGCTTTAAATGCAAACTACATAATCTAGGCACAAGCAAGGGAAGGTGAGACTACACCAAGAAACCCAAGTATAGATTTCACATTATTTAGAATCGAGCTAAAGCCACACAACAAAGACTCTACAACCTGGGAGGGTGAAGAAAATGAAAACGTTTCCAAAGGTATTTATTGAGACATAGTAAAGATGTACATATTTTTACAGGCTTTTAATATTAATTTACATTTCTTTAAATTATGTAGGCCCCGATAATCTATACTTTACTAATACATAACAGAAACCCTTGAGCTGGACTGTGAGATTTCCAAAATGCCACCATAGTTGCGAGTCAAGATGCAACTTTGGTGCGTGATGCTTCAATTTGTTTCTGAAGGAAACACTGAAGGCCATATTCACTGAGAAGGTAGGCTCATCACAGACAAATTTGCTTAAAAGAACAAAGACAAAACAAAACCCAGCAACTTCAGACTGGAGCATGCTCTTCACGCTATTTTGAATCTTAGCTCACCAGAGACTAAGAAAAAAAAAAAAGCACGTTTAGAGGGTTATCTACTTTTTGTGCGCCAAATGCATGGCTCTAAAATCTACTTTTTGCCTCGGGATTTGACTTACAAACTTTCGTAGGGGTGTAGTGACTTAATCTTGTATGCTATATTACTATAGTCAGGCCACCTGCTTTTCTATTTTTCAGGTGCAACCCAAGGTGGTTACCTTCCCTGGTGATAAACCAACTTGTGTACATGTAGTAGCCAAAAATTCCTTTCAGTGACCAAATTACTTGTCAAATTGGTTTACAGTAAGGCACAAGAGTCCATGTCAACAGAAAGTGGGAATTTCCAAAAGGGGTTGTCCTTTTTGTTTGCTTGTTGGCTTATTTTTGTTTGTTTGTTTTTGTAGATCAGAAAGCTAGAGGATCTTCTGCTCCTAGCATAGGAAGGGCAGAGTTCTAGACTGAGCATGCTCAAAGTTGCACGACACGCTGCGAGCTCGGCCACATTGGCTTGTGCCATTATTGTGCCAAACTGTTCTCTGTCAACCTAGCTTCTAGGTTTTATGCTTGCAGTCTCTTCTGAACACACTATCAGGGGAGAAGATGTGTGTGGGGAACAGCACTAGGTGATGTAATTGGTGACCCTCCCTTTGCCCTGTGAAGGGTATTCCTCTCTGTACCTGCTGGTTTAGCAGCATTAGAAGCCTTGCTTGTTTGATATGGAAAAAGAATGAAAAATCTAGGTATAATGCCGCAATTCTATCATTTAAAGAAACTGGCGATAATTTCGTTTTATTCACAGTAATAAATATTTAAAGTTTTAGTGCACAAAACATAATTATTGATAGCCAGTGCAGCTCTTTGATTTTTTTAAACTGCTATTTTCAAGCTAAAGGCCAATATAAATGTAAGATTATTATTAGTATTATTATCATTATCATTATTATTAAAAGTCTTGCAACCTTACTTTATCTGCACCAGTACCTGGGGCAGAGAGAGCCAAAAGTTACAAAATTTAAAGAATATGTGGAAGGTTCACATGATGAAATCACAGCCTTACAATCTGCAACATTGGATCTCAAGCTCTTTCTGCCCGATGGAAGTATGGCCTCGGCATTCAGTAAAGAAATACGGGTTTATAGCCTGCAAAATGAAACCACATTTCCATAGTGAATGCTGCGATCGGTGTGCAAAGCACTGATCTCTGGGAGCCACCGAAGCGATCACGGACCAGCCTCTGGTTAGGGGCGCTGCCTACGGACTGGACTCCTGGTTCCACATGATGACATTTTAAACACAGAACTGCAGGTGCACACCCCACTCAAACATTCCTAGATCTTGAAGTCTTAAATTCCCACAAGGGAAATCATGTCATACGAAATGACAGGAGAACCTATATCGTGTTCCTAACGTGGGCTACACACCACGAAAAAAAAAAAGAACACATGCACACACGACGATGGCAGGTTCTCCTTGCAATGAATGCAGGTCATTGTGCAGAAACAGTGCAGGCAGAAATGAAGGTGCAGGGGTCTCCAAGGGAGAGAAACTGGACTGACGCGTTAAGACAGAGAACCAGATACTATTTCACTGCTGCAATTTCGGTCTTGCTCCCAAGATCTGGCTCACTTGCCAATTTATTTTATGATGATATTCTAGGTAAAATTGTCATCGATTCACTCCTTCCTTTAGAAACCATCTGGGCATTCGCCTTCCGCCACGGAAGACCTTTCGTTTTTGCCACGGCATCAGGAATGAATGCACTTAGCTTGACGTCAAGCCATAGTTCGCTCGACGTGAATTCTAAGCCATGTTCACGGCTTCTCCTAAGAAAGTTTGGGTACTATTTGCTTATGATTTTAATGAGACTATTTTCCTCTACACGACTTACACATATCGGAAGGTCAAACTCAAAATAATGTTAAGTAGTCATGAATATGGCTCTTAGTTTTCTCCAGGAGAACTGTAGAAAGGGTACTCGAGACTTCAACATACATTTCACTTTCTAAGTAAAGGTCCCACAGTCTTTCTCAAACCTTCTGCTTATGGTTGGATGCACAAGTAGTTGCCTCATATAATTATTGGAATTATTAAGAACCCAAATAAAACACAAGCTTTCTTTTATTATCATTGTTTTCTTATTGCAACAAATAGTTTCTTGCTGATGCAGTATTAAGCTTTTGATAGCTTGAATTTTAAATTTGGTCATCTTAAGAATGATCACAAAGGTTTTTTTTTTTTTTTTTCATTATCTACAGATTTTAACCAAAGTTACATTGTAACACACAAACGCTGTCTTGTCTTTAAGGCACAACACATCAGTATGAACATTCTGTTTGCCAAACTTAAAAAAGAGACATTTCAGACTCCCATTTCCACCCCCCCCCCGCTTACCCCCTGCCCCCCCCCCAACAAATGAAAGAAAAATTGCATCCACTTTCAAAGTCAGCTGCTAATAAAGTCACAGTAAATTATTTTCATCAATAATTTACACAAATTACAGGTCTAGATAGGATTGTCCTTATACAGTCTGAGTGCATTCCAATTCAGATTTTCTGGGCTAGGTAGGCTAAAGTCAGATTCAAACCTCAGGGCTGAGAAGATCTCCCATTTTGAGGAATGTTGTTGAGCACCACCTTGTCGGACGGAGCACGTGTTGGGACTTTGCCAGGGTGAGAGTTCTTTGCTAAAGCTCTTAATTCCAGTTCGGACTTGTTCGGTGTGTACCAGCAACCTCCACAGATTTTTTTTTTTTTTAAACATTAAAGTGTTGTAAATATAAGACCATAGAGCTTCCTTTCTGTAGCACTAAAGTTTAACTTCCATTCAGCAATCTGAATTCTTCATCCTGGAACTGTCATTCCAAATATGATTTCATCCTTTAAGACAATTTATATGTGTAAAAGCCAGAGGCATTGAATCACACATAAAAATTCAGTGTACTTGAAATATATATATAAAAAAAAATGGATCTCCAGCTAGAGAACACAGTTACAAATACTCTAATTCCAGTGCTTGATGTAGAGCCAAGAGGTCTGAGTGACTTGAAATCCTCCAAAAGGGCATGTTGTGCTGTGTGTTGACAGAGGGAGGTACGGGGGAGAGAAGGGGAAGGAATGGAGAGAAATCGTAACTATTGTCTCAACGAAGCAACAGTAGACACAGAAACGTGTGGTTCACCCACATTCAAGGGAGGCATGATTGTATTTGAAGGCTTGGTAACATCAGTATCATACTGTCTTCAAATAAGAGAGAAATAGATCTGAACTGGATTTGAATATTTATAAAAGCAAATACTGAAATTTCTGAAGTGGTTTAGTATTTATTCTGGAACGTATCATTACCAAGATTAGCATCTGGGGTGCAAGCTGAGCATCAAAATCCTCCCTGGCTGAGGGGACGCGATTTTTAACCACAACACTCCTTAGGGTTCCCCTCTCGGTTAGAAACAAAATTTTGACAATGACACACTTCCTGAGTCCCAGGCTTTTTATCTATTGGAGAGGAAGAGGGTGAATTCTTTTGTATGTAAAAAATAATTTGAAGCTGGACTACGTAAGGTAGAAAACAATGCAGGGATAATCAATCTTCTTCCTTGTCTCGGGTAAGTAATAACTTAAGCCGGTAGCATTGACTTAACTTCCTTCATGGTGTGGGACTGAGAGAAATTTCGCACTCCGGCATCCATTCACAATAGGAGCGATATGTACCCGAAGGAACAATAGTGGGCTCTTGTGGGGAAAAATATGCTTAGACATTACAATGGTTTGTGGCTCTCCAAAGATATACCAGGATACGGTATATGTGTGGTAAATTTCATGACAAAATGTGATTAGAAAAAAAAAACGTTGAAAAATTCTCCATTATGGACAATAATGAAAACAAAGAAATAATGCACTATAGCAATTAACAAAGTCAAGCATTACTTGTAATTTTGGGCTGATGGCACCTTATAGAATATATATGCATGGAATATATATCTATAGATACAATGGGAATAAATATATCCATATATATAAAACAGGGAAAATATTTTAGTATAAAAGTTAAACATTCAACTAATAATCACTACTGTTATAATTCTTTGCTGTCCAATATGGTAGCCACCAACCCCATGTGTCTAGTGAGCACTTGAAATATGGCAAGTCCTGTCCAAAATGCATACTGAATTTCAAAGACTTAGAATACAAACATCACATTAGTAATTATTACATTTGTTAGGTGTCGAGTCAGTAATATTTTACGCATAGTGGGCTAAAGTATATTACTAAAATTAATTCTACCTGTCTCTTTTTACTTTTCTTTTTTTTTAAATGCAGCTTCCAGAAAACTGAAAAGTACAATAATGGCTCACATTATATATTCCTATGGGGGAGTGCGGTTATACGTTCTTAAACTTTCAACTTTCTGCTAAAATTTGCAAAACAAAGCATGTTTCTAGGTCCAATGAAAGCACAGCTATTCACGTAAAGTAACATTTTGTTTTTCCATTCAGCTCAGATCTATTTATAGTAACGACATAGTACTTAGTACTTTGTATTTCTGCGCATGCGATAACAGCCACATCCAAAGAAAAGCATGCATCCTGGATACTAGAGGAACCAGCCACCTGTGTTTCAAAACAGAGCTGTAAGCCTTCACCATCACCAAAACTGCACCTACATAAACAACCATTTGGAAGTAGCATTCTAACCCAGGTTCTCATCCACTTGGAGTCAGGCCTTTTTCCCCTGAAGTTTCAGGTGTAAAGCAGAGGGGAGGACAACTGTTGAGTGGGTCACATCCTGTTTTCACACCACGGGCAAACGGTGTAGACTCTATACATTTTCATTTTCAAAGGCATATAACATTCCTGGTTTGGAAAAGCGAATTTTATTAGCCCTGACCTAGACAGATGTGAATTTCACGTAAGCTCCAAGAGTTGCAAAATGTGTGCGGCAGTGGCTGCATTGACTACTTGTTGTGTGTTAATTCTGGTGCCAACATGAAAAATCGAAACAACACGGACTCAGGCCATTGACAAACTCCAGAAGTTATTTCAACTGTGTGCAACGAGGGGGATTCTACGTAGCAGTCCGCACTGAAAGTGGTGTTTCTTGAGGCTGCATCCCTGGCCTTCTACAGAACGTCCTGGGAGGGGGGGAGCAGGGTGCGGTCTGGGGTCACTGACACGGCTAATTGAGACCAAGAGCTCTGCGGGCGTCAGAGCCTGCACCAACTCTCTCAAGGTTATGGAAAAGCATGAGATTTTTCAATTACAGCTTCCAATACTTGACCAAACCTTCTAAAGTAGAAGCTCCTTCTTCACTTTGCTTGATTTGAATGATCTACAAACATAAATCACGTTTTTTATCTTTCTAGTATAGCTATAAATTTTCTTAAGCCCTCTCCCTCCTGTTTTTCGAAAACAGACATCAGGTGAACACAGCAGCACATACAAGTGTTTCAGTGAAGGCTTTATTGGATGATGATTTGAGGTCTCTTCAGGATAAGGACAACATTCTTTTTATGTAAAACAAGATAAGCCAATGTGTTGCTGTTTAAAAACAGCAGTTATCATTTTGCTTTATTTTATGAATTCTATGATTTTTATCCTGGCCAGATGATAGATATTTTGTGGTCACTCAGTAAAGGAAGCATTAGATCTCAGTGTTGTTTCGACTGATGGTTTGGTGTCTAGGACCAATCTTGGAATCACTCCTCTTTTGATCTTTTGGTCATTTAATGATCTTTTGATAATTTCATGGTTTTTAACTGCCTTAGTTTCTTCTTCAGAAATATGGGCCAGATGAAAGGGCTTATTTAAATACCTAGGGCCTATGAGGTCTCCTGAATATGTTCAACGCCAGCTGCTTGGCTGCAATCACACACTGACATCTCACTAAAACAGACAACATTCTTCTAGAAGATACGAGGCATACTGCCTCTGAGTCTCTATGACAAGTTGGCACCAAAGGATCTGAATAATACACGTCATTCCAACAGCCTTTATTAATTTCGCTAGCAAGGTTTTTCTTCAGCTATTAAAAATAGCCTCAGCATTTATCACCACGGAACACGCTTACTACAAGGCGTTCACCAGGACCATAGGGCATAAAAGCTGGGTGAGCAAAAAGGGAAGAACTGAGTCACTCGTGTGATTTCTATGGAGCTCATTAAACTTATCAGGTGGACCTTCGTGTTTAAAAATGGTTCCCCCCCCCCCATCTTTCTTAAAGATCACTGGATCTGTGTGCATGACGCACACACGTAAATAAACCTGACTGAATTTTCCTACGTTTCTATCAAATTTCAGGCAAAAAATGCTAGACTCCAAATGGTTTATTTGAATGTAAGTATCGACCTTCTCATGCTCTTTACTGCTTTGCATCTATAAATTTAGATCATTTGTCAAGCTGCCATTGGGCCAAACTACAGGAATGCAAACACAAAAGCTTGCATTAGAAGTTATCACACCAACATTGTTTGAGACAGGTTACCTTTTTTGCTGCCTGTTCTTCTTCTACACCATCCCCAATTACAACATATACTACTTTTCTGCCAAACCTTTGCATTATTCGTTCAAAGCAACTTTCTTTCCCTGGAAGATAAACGAGATAAAGTTCAGAGTGAAGTTACCTGGTTAGCGGCATGTTCTTCGTCTCGGCCATCTCCAATCACAACATAAGTTATGTTAGTGCCAAACCTGGACACTATACGCTCAAAACAGCTTTCCTTGCCTGAAAAACAATGCACTGCTTATTCTTCCAGCCACTGCATTCATTAACCTAAAGATTCATAAAGTGTTAGGTTAATTTCTCTCGAACATCAATCACTTAAACTAGCTTGCAACCTCTGGGTTTACGAAATCAACCAATATGTTTGAATAATGTCAGTCTTCACCTGAGACAGATTATTAAACAAATGTGTCTCACACTCCACAAAAGCCAGTAGGGTTAAGCATCTGACCCAGAGAAAATGTCAGCGTCTTGTACATGAGCAAGAGAATTCTGGAATAACTTTGATAAGCAACTGTGAGTTTTAATATCTATTTGTTTAACCCTGCGGATCAATTGTGTCTCGTCTGAGCAGTATAGACAAGTCAGCTAAAAACAGTATTGTAAAAAAAAAAACTGAAGGCTGATCTGTAAGGAAAGAGGAAATACTAAGATGTAAATTTACCTTGATAAAAAAGATAAAAAAAAAAAAAACTCCTTTCTTCAAGTGGCTAGGAGCTAGTCTGTTCAGATTAATTGTACCAAGGGTGCTGTCTGGGCCACAGCACTGGTGACACCCGTCTCCTCTGATTGCACTATGAGAATAACACCGTGGAATTTCTACATGTTCTTCATTTTACAACACTGCCATAATCCTCTGAATTTCATTCCCAGAATGTTCATGCAGTCATGGCTATTTTTGCATTTTTTTTTCTTAATCTGATAGTTCAGAACTCCAAAAAATACTAGCTTAAAGGGAAAAATAAGAATGATTGTGGTTTTTTCTTTCAGATTAAATATAAGGAACAATTTGACCAATAAAAAAGAATACTGTCCTTCCTAGAAGAAATGTTTATGCTGGTGTCAAATTATTTGATTTGCCAGAATGGAAGACAAAGTGTGATACATTAATCCTGCGGCGTAAATACATACATTTATGTAAGAAGTGAATGGGATTGGTATCAGGGTCCTGAACTGTATGTAGTGCCGTGACAATGTGGAATTGACATCATGAAGGCTTGGCTCTCTTTAACCATCCTCCTGGAACAGCTGCAAATGGGGGCTCTTTCTGCCTGTGCCAATATCAAAACTCGGCGAGACCCAGGGCAGGTTATTTTTGGTAGGGGATTTTAGGATTCTGAACTCTTGTCAAGGTGCCAGACCCTAAGTCTGTTGACCTTCAGGGTGCATTAGACAACCTGTTTCCCCAGTCATTTCCTTGACAGACAGTAGAATACAGGAGCTGTTTTCTTTTAACTCTTTCAGGACAGCAGAAGTCAGGAAGTTCTGTTTTTGAAAGATGCTTAAAGACTTGGTCTGTGAAAGGCAGTTAAAACTCCAAGATGGCTCCGCAGAGAGATATTAAGCAAATGAACAAGGCTGGAGTTCTTTGGTTACTGATTGAACATTTTTGGAAATGTGTATTTCTAGCCATTCGTGGGTTACAATTCATGAAATTGTTATTTTTTTTTTCTGAAGTGTAGGATCCTACTCAATCCCTCCGGCACTCCCCTGTAATGTCAAAAGAGTATTTTATCTTAGATCTAGATTACTGCATCTGCAAAGAGGCAATTAAGATATTTAAGATATTAAATCATTAAGGTATTAAATACCATGGCTAAAGACACTGTCTAGTATTTAGAAAACACGTGTGTTCCTGAAGTGTAAATACAAACACATAAGTAAGCAAATAGAATTGTCCAGATACTGAATTCAGAATTTCACTGGGCAACAGTTTTCATAAAATTTGCACACATACATTGGGTTTCAGGGTATTTTGTTATTTGCACTCCATTCAAATTTGCTTGATAATCTAATAGCAAAACTCATGGAAGAGGGAATCATGCAGACAGACATATTAAGGAAATCCCCTAAAACCCAGCTGTGAGCACATTCCACACAGAGTTGGAAGTAATTGTCTTACCTATTTTAGTTGCACTGTAAATATTCTCAATGGGGAAAGCACCTCCTAAACTATAGAGTAGAACCTTCGCGAGAGCTGGGATCAGTTGGGTTGTCGTTACCAAGACATTTACGCAGTTACTCCTAAGATAGGGAGGAAATATGCAGAGTTGTTTTCCAATACTAAATAATTTCGAATGGCACAGATTTTAAATTGTCACTGTGGCCTTTCAATTCCATAATAAATGGGTCCTGATAAGCTAACCTTTAAACATCAACAGTTATTCACGGAGTGCCTGCTATCTGGAAGGTACCATGACAGGTGCGAGGAATACATCCCCAAATGGGGGAAGTGGAAGAAAATGGGCAAAACAAAGTCATGGATGAATGACGTTTTTGTCCCCCTCCCCTGCCCCCCGCATCCCAGAGATACAGGAGAGACACAAGTAAATAGACACCTGCAATATGAAATATGTTCTATAATAAGGATCTCCTCAGGCTCCTGTGGAACATCAGAGAAGAATACCTACCTCAGCCAGTGGCAATCATGGGAAGGTTATCAGAGGGATGGCTTAGCTCTAAGTTTTACAAGTATCCAGATGAGGTAATTTTTTAGGGTGGTAAGACTCTATGTCTCAGGGTTTTCAGAGCCTGGAAAAGTAGTGGACATAGGCAGAAAGAAGGTAATGGGATGGGTAAAAGTAGTTTTTGGATTTTGTGCAAGAAATAGCCCAGTGTCCCAGTCAAGGGGCTGACAGATGGGGATTCTGGAGAAGAATGAGAGGGCTCTTATTTAGTCCAGAAGACGTGACTCTCTGAATCTCCTTTCCAACAACAACATAGGATTGCATTTAATGGACCCAGTTTTAATCCATCTACACAGGCCTTCCTCTTTGAAAGTAACAATCTTCCATTTTACAATTTACAGTTGTTTCTTTCACAGTCATATTGCAGGGAGATAAAGGAAACACCAAGAGAGTGGGAACTGTGAGGCAGAGATCTGGAAAGAATGGACTGTGGTCCTTCCTTCTGGATTATGGGAAAATTGAGCCATCCTGCCTTGAGGGGCTCACACCACACACATGAAACTGGGACTCGGATTGCCTTTCTCTACTGGTATTTTGTAGCAGGAGCCTTAAATACGTATTAGTAAGGGCCCCTAGAATTCTCTGGATTGATTGTCAGAAGCCTGGTTTCAACAGTAAGTCAGAAGAGCAAGCTGAGTGTCAACTCTTCATGGGTATGTATATACTGAGCCCCCAGTACACTTAATATCATGCTTTATATTCTTTAGACATATCCTGTATAAGGAAAAACTACATTTTATTCAAAAACAATTATAAAATCTTTATAATGACAGCCTTTTAAACATTTCCATTTGTAAATTATTTCCAGAGGTGCCCTGATCTTGTAACAGAAGCTCTAACTCCTGGAGACAAATGATGAGATTATCACTTATATGGGCTAAAGAAACAAAGCCTTCGAGAGGCAGAACTTTAATAAGCACCACCAATGCAATCCTTAATTTTGCCGATGAGGAAATAAAGACCTGAAAAGTGATTTTCCTGCCTATCATCAGAAAGAAACTCCCCAAATAATGGCAGATTATCAGGCATAATACACAAACACATCACTGGATTGAAATAATATTGAGAAATCTAGCTTTGCCACTTACGCCGTGTGATAACTGGAGTTATATCGTTTCTTTTTTAAATGGCATACGTTGCATACATTTATAAATTACAGATTTATAAGTGGCAAACACTGCATATATTTATATCCAATTTATAATGCATTGTAACTTTCAATTCCAAACATTGCATATATTTATATATGGCATGTATATACTTGTGCGAAATATGAACAAACATTAAGAACGTGAACAGGCGAACAGCATCAATTATTTAGTCATCCAGAGATGGTAACTGGTTTCTCCATTTTGTGTGTTTACTTTCAGAATTTCTATTTGTGTACAGGTTTTTTTTTCTCATTAGTACCATACTTCATATATAAGTTTTTATTCTACTTTTTTCACTCATTTATATCGTGAGCCTATTCATTTATGTCATATTGTCTACTAGTCCTCTTTTCCTAACAAGACAGAATGTGTGAAGACTGTATGTGGCTCCAACATAATTCTTTAAAGTGAGGCTCACTCAGTCACTGGTTTTGATTTCTAAATATTGTAAATAATGCTGCCTTACATAGAAAAATTTCCTACACATTTGAGTATGTCCTTTGACTATACTCACAGGGGAGGAATTAGAGCTGGAGGGGGCAACCTTTGCTAAAGACTCTGATATATAATTCTGCCATTTTGTAAAAGTCTCTATTTTTCTGATATCCTAGAAATTCTGTAAAAAAAATTACCAATATGGTCATCCCTGTGGATAGCTTAGCAAATTTCACGTCATTTAAATCTTCAATGTGTAATGACTTATTTTTCCCCTCCTTTTCCTTGTTAATATTTAAAAAAAAAATTTTTTTTCAACGTTTATTTATTTTTGGGACAGAGAGAGACAGAGCATGAACGGGGGAGGGGCAGAGAGAGAGGGAGACACAGAATCGGAAACAGGCTCCAGGCTCTGAGCCATCAGCCCAGAGCCGGACGCAGGGCTCGAACTCACGGACCACGAGATCGTGACCTGGCTGAAGTCGGACGCTTAACCGACTGTGCCACCCAGGCGCCCCTCCTTGTTAATATTTTTATTTCTGAAAATCACATACCCATATAGTTGCTTTAAGGCCATGCATTTACTAATAATCTCTCTATATTATGGATAGCACACATATAATCTACACAACAAGGTAATAGCCTTGGTTTTTAACTATCTAGAACTCTTTTAGAAATAATGAAAGCCATTGACCTCCTCCGCAGGGAAATGCACATGCCCCTACATTTTGCACACGATTTCAGGGACTTGGGAGGCCTTACATCCCAGCCTCCTTGACCCTTCCTCCCCATATCACCAGTTACAGAGATCACAAGGCAGCAAGTCCCATTTTAAAACAGCTCCAACTGTGGGACAATTCTTCCTTACACAGACCTAGAACCTTCCTTCCTAGGATTCCTACTCATCCCTCCCAATTCTCTCCTTTACAGACCAGAGAGAGATGTTTATTTTTGGCCTAACAGCTCAAACAATTGACATCGGTAATCGTGTTCCATGTAGGACTCTTCTTCAAACTAAACTCCTTGGTTCCTCCCTCCAACTGTTCCTTTAATGGGGTTTCCACAGCCGAAAACCCTTCTGGACACTTTGCTGGTCCAACAAGACGTTTCAAATATGTCTGAGCGCCCGCTGGAATGTGGTGCCCAGAACTAAAGCAAAGTACTCTGTTCTGGCTTTCCCAGCCTGACCCAGGACACTACGGCTCCCTTCCCGCCCCATTTATCCTTCCCACCATCGATGTGGTTGCTGCCGGTGTTGCGGCTAGAAGCCACGTGCAGGATTTCAGGCACACACATTTACTTCCACGCTCTAATCCGGGACTCTCCTTTTACCCTGCCAAGGCTTTCTGTATCCCGGTTCCATCAGTCCACATAGTCTTTCTCTGAATGTGTGCTACTTACAGGTTTGCTAAGCATGCTTCTACTTGCCCACCTAACTCAGAAGTAAAATGAGGGAACGGGATGGTGCGAAGATTCATCCCCACCCCAACTAGCTATCACTTTCCAGGTTTATATTATTTTATTAGGTAGCATTTATGGCACACGCCATACCCATGTAGTCAGAAGTCTATTCAGTTCTATTGCCTGTACCAGTAAGTCAGCATTTCTCTGTTTAGCTCAAACAACACAAGGGTTACAAGTTCTTCAAAGAGGCTTGTCTTACTATTTTGCTGCATTTAAATCATGTATATTATCTATAATGGCCTAAGACACTTTAAAATATGCACTCTGTGGGTAAACTACATGCTCCTGTTTGATTGCGAGTCACATGACCTTCCTGTGGAGACTGCCCGTAGTTATGGAGAAAGAAGGGTAAAGAGAAAGGGTCTCCTGGCTATTCTGAGAAGCATCAACTCCCAGCTGCCACCCCCCATCCACCTCCCCCTCAACGTACATTGAAAATACTAGATTCACTACATTCTTAGGTTCCTTCAAACTCTAAAATACTCTAGGAATTAAGAAAAAAATGATGCATATTACACTATTAAAACTACATCTTGAATATAATAAATATAGAAACTGCAACAATACCACTTACCTAGTACTAATAATCGATAATGATTTAAGTGCATTTGTTAGCCAGGAGTCTGTCAGACCTTCAATCTCTGCCCTCAACTGCAACCATGCGTCTCTCTTGGCAGGGCCAAGGAGTCCTGCAACGATGAAAAGCAAGGTAGAATCAACAGATGAAAAGTTTTCAGGAAAACCTAGTTTAGCCTCCCTTCTGTCCAGTATAGATAACCTCGGAAGCCGAGAGAGACTGACTTAGATCAATACTGATCCTTCATTTCAGAACTAATTACTCCTTCATCCAACAAACATTTACTGAACAGCTCAGGTTTCAGGTACTGGGCCCCAAACTGGGGATGTAACGTGAAAAAGTGGATCTCGGTCTCTGTACTCACTGAACCTAGAATCTGGCACGGTGGATGCCCACCACCTGCGGAGCTGCGACAGTTCCCGTGCCTGGGTCCCAATCCAAAAGACAGTGATAGAATAGAGCTGGAGAAGAAGGTGGGGCTTCACCAGTCTAGGGATTCAAACTTCAAACACTCTGGCTATCTGAACATGCTTCACTTCTTAATAATCACAATCATTACCACTTTTAACCAGCAGTGATGACATTATCCTATGTTGCCAAGTAGTACTGAAGCTATCACAAATACTCTGTTTTTTAAAAAGGCAAGAACTGCGCTTGAAATTCGGAAGCATACGACACGGTTATAAACAATGGTTAAAGCTGAACTAATGTTGGGGTAAGAGAAGAAGCAGGCATGCTATCTTTTTTATTTCAAAAGCCCTTGTTTTTATGAAAAAAATAAGATCATGCAATCCACCAGAAATAAGTTTCTTATTTAAACTGTATTTCAGGGCATCAGGGGCACATACACAGGTGGATGATTTTTTTAAAATATTTTTTAATGTTTATTTATTATTGAGAGACAGAGAGAGACAGAGCACGAGCATGGGAGGGGCAGAGAGAGGGGGAGACACAATCTGAAGGAGGCTCCAGGCTACGAGCTGTCAGCACAGAGTCTGACGCGGGGGCTTGAACTCACGAACCGTGAGATCATGACCTGAGCCGAAGTTGGTCGCTTAACCAACTGAGCTACCCAGGCGCCCCAGGTGGAGGATTTTTTAAATCAAAATTTCTATTTTTTAGCAACTCATTTGTCCTTATTTCAATATAGTGATGCTAACAGATTAGCACAGAAAAATGGACTTACATGTCACCAACCTTTTAAAGCTATAATACCTATTTATTAACTCATCTTGTTCATTTTTAAATGATTTTAGTAATACCCTTCATGAGGGAAACAATGTCACATCTGAATGATAAAACTTACTTCAGATTTCTCAAAGGAATTATTTCAAAATTAAGCATATTACCCACAATTGATGTGAAAGAGAACACCTGTTTCTTTGATTTTACCAAAGTGTCTTACCTAGAGCTTTAGAGTGAATTAGGAAGCCGGAATTGTCTGCTCAGGACCCTGGACAAGTCAGAAGTCTGCCGGGCCTATTTCTCACCAGGAAATGAAGATCTCTCTTTTGTGTTTTTTTAAATGTTTATTTATTTTGAGAGAGAGAAAGAGAAACAGAGCACAAGTGGGGGAGGGGCAGAGAGAGAAAGACACAGAATCCGAAGCAGGTTCAGGCTCTGAGCTGTCAGCACAGAGCCGCACGCTGGGCTTGAACTCACGAGCCATGAGATCGTGACCTCAGCTGAAGGTGGACGCTTAACTGACTTGAGCTACCCAGGCGCCCCAAAGATCTCTCGTTTCTAGGATCCCTTTTGGTTCTAACAACAATAATAATAACGTGAGTATTGATTATGGTTCTACATGTTTTCTTTGTTCTCTTGTAGCTACTGAGTATCTACTAAGCACCTAGGGCTAGTTGGACACTGGGGATACATGGTGAACAGACACACAGCCCTGCCCTCATGACATGTGTGGTGTGTGTAATAATATATACTAGAGATGAAAATGTTACTTACTGTTGTGTATTGTATTCTATGATATGTATATAAATACACATTTGTATAGTATGCATAAGTATATATAGCTTATCATTCAATATTAGATTCTGATTTAAACTCCTCAACCATCCGTCCTTTAAAAAGAGAAAGAGAGAGAGAGAGAGAGAGAGAGAGAGAGAGAGAGAGAGAGAGAGAGACAGAGACAGATAGACAGAAAACCCTGGGAGAAAAAATTTATATGACTTCATAGCTAATCTTAGAATCTTGCTGACCTACAACTGATCGTAATAATAGAAATAATTATGGTTTATTTTACCAAGAAGAACATCCAAGATTTTAGTTTTGAGGTCACAAGTTGTAATATCACCCATATATATGAATGAAAATAAAATGGCTTAGATATAACCCACAGAGTATCTGAACATTTAAAGACCATGATGGGGTGCCTGGATGGCTCATTCGCTTAAACATCCGACTCTTGATTTCGGCTCAGGTGTTGATCTCAGGGTTCATGGGTTCGAGCCCCATGTTGGGCTCTGTACTGACAGTGTGGAGACTGCTTGGGATTCTCTCTCCCTCTATGTCTCTCTGACCTCCCCCACTCATACTCACTCTCTCTTTCTCTCTCAAAATAAATGAATAAACTAAAAAAAAAAAAAACAAACCCATGATAATCACATTTAATACTATACATGGGAAAGATACACTGTCAGATAACGTGCAATTACAAAATATAGACTTAAGTCTTTGAAATGACATAAAGCACTGTTGATATTTATTTCTAAAAGAATTCCAGAAAGGTAATGATGACTAACAACTGTGCTCTAATGACTGGGGGCCCTTGCTTCTAGACAGGTCTTCCCGCTGCCTCAATTGCTTCCTCTGTCTGGTTTACACCAACAATGTCTGCTGACGAGGGGTAAGCGAAATGCCCTGCTGTAAATCTTAACCAAGTATCTGGGCCCAAAGAATTCCCAGTTCTTTTGGCAGAGATGCACATTTTATTTTGCACTTACATTTTTTTTTCCTGCTACCAACTCTAAGGGACTTAGAATTCTGACAGAGTAGTTCAGCATGAGCTCTCGGTAATTTACCTTAGAGTAGGATAGCCTCTAATACGGAACACGGCACTACAGTTCAAACCCTACCTCTGTCTACAGTAGCTTTATTAGAGTTAAAGAGCCGCACATACCTCCAACATTGTTCTTGTAGGTGTTGTATAATTCTTTTACTCTTCTGTAACGAAAAGCCAACTTCCTCATCCAGTCAACCCCTCCTCTTACACCTGTTGGCAAACAAAGGTTTGCACTACTTGCAGCTGCATGGAAGCCATCAGTTGCAAAACTGTAGGTACTGTAACACCCAAAATACATTAAAAAGAAATAAAAGAAATAATTACATGTGCAAAACTCCGCAGCCGAATTTCTGTAGGAAATAGCATACTGAAAGGCATGGCTTACCTTAAGTCTTGCCCATTATCATCAGAGGAAACATCATCTATGTGAACTTGATCACACTCCTGTTAAAAACATTGGAAAAGTTATTTGTTTTTCAAACGATGCCTGTATGGTGTTGGAGGGTCTTCCAGCTTTCCATTTGGCCAGGCTGTGGCCAGAAGGTGGCAGCATTTGCCCATCCATCCCACTGCCAGCCTGGGGAAATGGCATCATTTCTATTCTGAGCCCAGAAGAGTGCCATAAAAAGGGGTGTGAAAACATATGCCCTGTAGGTTTCTTTAGAGCCGTTTACAAATCTTTAATCTTAAAATTATGGATAAGAAATTACCTTTGAGTCTCTACAGGAATGACTGCTGTTCACTTCCAGCCATCTCTGTTGTGCATACTTAAGTATGGGAATAACGCTGATCTGAAGATACACAGAATTCGTCTGGTCCGAACCTCAGGTGGTTACTATTCTTTGGTATTAGTTGAGCAACAACAGAGGGGCCTGATGCTTATGGTCCCCTGTGAGACTTCTGTGACTTCCTGCCTTTTGCTGGGCCAGGGATACCATGAAAGAACCATGCTGATGTTATTTTAAAAGTCCTGGTCTCTCAACGCAGGAAAAAGCTAATAACCACACAAGTCGACATTTTCTTTTCTTTTTTTTTTTTCACTTTTTTCAAGTTTTGAAATCTTTAAGCTGAAAACAATACTTAGAAACAAAAGGGAAATAAGGAAGATTTACCATCTCCAATGTGCTACAAATTCAGAGGAAAATAAACTTGAGGTACATATACCCATATAATTGACCTGATCTAAGTTACGGTGTTCTCAGAACAAACGGTAACTTTTCTGGATAAGGATTAAATTCTTCTTTGCTGTTCTAAGAATCCTGTTCTCTCTTCAAATAATCTGAAAAGTTCCAGTGAAACAGCATGTGATCTGAAGGTGGAATTTGGCTAGGGCATTTAAAATACCGAGTACTTAAAAAATTTAGGATAGGTAAGTTTAGCCTTTTGGGCTCTTTTTCTCTACTCAAATTATTTCAGTCATATTCACAGATGCTGACTGTATACATGGTACTTACTATTCAAAATCAATTTTTAAAAATTATTAACTTTGACAATAAGATGCCATATCAAACAAGGGCTTTTCAGCTACCATTTATATTCATTATAGGACCTGGGAAGTGCCTGGTACTGAAATATTTATCATCTCCGGTTTTCTATTCTGAATATGTTAGATCCTATTATAGTCTGGGGTGAACTAATTGACTCAGGCTTCTTTTAAAATATAAAATATAGGAGCGCCTGGGTGGCTCAGTTGGTTAAGCATCTGACTTTGGCTCAGATCATGACTTGTGGTCCGTGAGTTTGAGTCCTGCACTGGGCTCTGTGCTGACAGCTCAGAGCCTGGGGCCTGCTTCGGATTCTGTGTCTCCTTCCCTACCCCTCCCCAACTCATGCTCTGTTTCTCTGTCTCTCTCTCTCTCTCGAAAAATGAATAAACATTAAAAAATATATAAAATATAAGGTTAGCCCAATCAATACAATTTTAGTACATAACCTGAAAATCCAGGTAAATGGAAGGTTCATGTGATTTACATAAATTATGGGTTTAGGAATTTTTGCATAAATGTCTACCAATATTCACGGGTAAGGAAGGGCTCCAAAATGTTAACCTGACCAGAAGCTCCCTGAGAAGGGTGTTTGGGTCACCTGGATACACCCCCATTTAAGGCACAATTTGGCACACAGTAATCACTCAGCAACTCTTGGTTGACTAAATGGCAGATGTCCAGACAAATGACAGTTCTTGACAAAATTACCACAGTCATTTAAATTTTCTAAGACAACATTTCAATTATATTAAAAATAATATTCCAGATGCTATAAGGACTGTAAGAAGATATTTATACCAAGAGTGGAGGGGAGGAGACAGAATGGGGTACAAACCAAGGCTGCAGGTGTCAGAGTGGGATAGACTTTTGGAAAGGGTTTTTTTTTCCCCATTTTGACTGAGTACGGGTTGAAAAGAGTACAGCCCAGGGGCGCCTGGGTGGCTCAGTCGGTTGAGCATCCGACTTCGGCTCAGGTCATGATCTCGCGGTCCGTGAGTTCGAGCTCCGCGTCGGGCTCTGTGCTGACCGCTCAGAGCCTGGAGCCTGTTTCAGATTCTGTGTCTCCCTCTCTCTCTGAGCCTCCCCTGTTCATGCTCTGTCTCTCTCTCTCTCAAAAATAAATAAACGTTAGGGGCGCCTGGGTGGCGCAGTCGGTTAAGCGTCCGACTTCAGCCAGGTCACGATCTCGCGGTCCGTGAGTTCGAGCCCCGCGTCAGGCTCTGGGCTGATGGCTCAGAGCCTGGAGCCTCTTTCCGATTCTGTGTCTCCCTCTCTCTCTGCCCCTCCCCCGTTCATGCTCTGTCTCTCTCTGTCCCAAAAATAAATAAACGTTGAAAAAAAAAATTAAAAAAAAAAATAAATAAACGTTAAAAAAATTAAAAAAAAAAAAGAAAAAAAAAGAAAAGAGTACAGCCCAAACTTTAACCGAAGGAGGCATTATGCTTCCAGAAAAATCTTAGGGAAAAGTATAGGAAAAAGCAACAGTAGTGGCTATTGGATTGGGCTCTCAAGGAAAGGGTGGGGAGGTTTCATTATTAGCATGAAAATTGGAAATAAAGTTCTTCCAGAACAAGGAGGCAGCAAAATAGTTCTAAAGAAGACTTATTTTTTTATTTAGAGACGGTGACATTCTTGGTGAGTATGAAAAGTGTACTAAATCACTATCAAAATGGCATCATGTAAAGCTGCTCATTCTACTGAAACTCTGAGATCTTTCACCACGTAAAAATTTCCATCTCTGTCTTATAATAAACAGTAATATATAAGTAAATATCCAAAAAAGTGGGGGAAATCCTTATGAATCACTCTTTTACTTCTAATTACTTAGAAGCTATTTCTATATTTCATACCTTCTCATCCTAATTTGTGGAGAAACTCCTCTGACATTTCAAGTATTAACTCACATGATTAATTTGTACATTTTACCCCGAGATTTATTTTTCACTCCTGAGGACATCAGTGTATCAAACTTACTGGACCATGAGCTCCATATTTGAAGTTATGTTTGAGATTTTTCCAAATGGAACTTCTCTTTAAATTTATGCCTAGTTAACTATGCTTGTTGACTCTGGACTCTTGCCTGAGGATTACAGTCCAGTGAAAGAAACCTGAACTTCAATCACTTACATTTTTAGAAAATTCTAAATAATTGTTCTTCAATTAGTTTTCACTCAGAGGAATTGTGCAAGGATCGTTTTGACCCAAACCTGAAATACTAAAAACAGTGTAATGCTTGGCTTCAACAAATTTCAGTCTAAAGACTCAAACACTTATAATAATTCTGATGCTAATGTTAAATTCTTTATTTTTGTCTTACAAGGTGACCACAAAGTTGTCACTGATCTTTATCAGTCACAACCCGCACAGCAGTCTTCTCTCACTGTTGTGAAGCTGAACTCCCCGGTGCCTTCCTTTCTGGAAGTTATTCTAACTGAAATAACATTTTATTTCAACAGGGAGTGTTCTCTTCTTAGGAGGAGGAGGAGGAGGAGGAGGAGGAGGAGGAGGAGGAGGGGAAGGAGGAGGAGGAGGACGATGAGCATTTGCCTTCTCTGCAGTTGGGCAGGATGTAGAGAAGTGTCTATTAGGATTTAAATTTGTATCTTTTAAAGAATTATGTGAGAGCAGCTGCCACTATATATGTTACAGTATCTACTGAAGGATTTGAGTCTCAAATTAGATTTCTGGGTTAAGAAAAGGAACCCTGAGAGGATAAATACACCAGGAAAAAAAAAAAAAAGGAAACTTAATAGGCGAATGATGGAGTTACTCTCTTGAGGAATTTGCCTCTTTGTTAGCAGAAGCAGAAATAGCTTAACACCAGTTATGTAGCCCATGATTATCTTTGCTTACAAGAGGTTTACTGAAATAAAAAATTGGGTGAGAGTAAAGTTGACTTTCAAAGTCAGATGCAGGAGGAGAGCAGACATATATGTAAGTGCACTGAACGATCTTAAAAGCTACTGTTCAGACGTTATTTGTTTTCATGCTTGTTTATAAGCCTTTGGGTCTCCTTGGGCACTTCATCTAGATGTACATGCACAGGGGTCATGGGTATGTCTGTGCACATGTATGAGAGTTTAATTAACTTATATGCAGACACTCAATCATTTCACTGATTAGGTACTTACTGTTGGACACTAAGTTGTAGTGCTTGAGTCAAGTGGAATTTTTATCACATTTGAGAACATCACTAAAAAGCTATAATCAGAAGAGAAAGTCGATACCAGTATTTTCTCAGTTACTATTTTTACCAGAGATCCTGTCGGGTATTTTAAAAATATATTTTATATAGTATATAATCCAAAATAAAAATTCTTAAAGCACCATAGGTGACCACATGCTTCTGATATGCCAATATTCACGTCCAATGAGCTAGAAGTATTTGCAAATTCATCATATGTTACTTTCGCTTTCTTACTTTAGTATTCTGTTAAAAGTTGGGTGGTAAATTTATTCCATCTGGCTTCTAGTGTGCCACTAAAAAGCTAAAAGGTTATTTATTCCATTTATTTCTAGTAAAAAATAATTAATGAAAGAAATAAAAACTCTAAAACTTGAATAAAACCACATAAGATTTCTTCTTTCTTTCTTTCTTTCTTTCTTTCTTTCTTTCTTTCTTTCTTTCTTTCTTTCCTTCTTTCCTTTTTTTGGTGGGGGTTTAAAAAGATGAATAATCTTAGAATTTTCTTTAAAAAATAAGACTCATCCATTTTAACCAACAGAAAAACCAACCTAAAAGTTATCATCTTATATAAAAATTCAAGTTCCAAAGATTAAAACGTGTTTTCTATTATAATGGGTATATAAAGTCATTCTGTATACTACACTACTAATAAGTAGCACGATTAATTTAAATCAGGTTTTAGAGAGGTGATTATTTTTTCTTATTATCTAAAACTGGAAAACTTGCCTAGGAACACTGATCTTTCATATTGGCCATTAAAGAAAACAAATAAAACCTCTTTAAACAGACAGTAATTTTATTATCCAATAAAAACAGTGACTCACTGCAGAGAAAACAACACCAAAAAAAAAAAAAAATGATACTACCCAGATTTCCAACACATACATTTATGGGATATACTAAAACACAGAATTTTTACTCTTATGCCTCAAATGTAGCTAAAACTGGATTTAAGACCTTGTCAATTTTTAAAACTTATTTAAGACACTGAATAATTTGGCTTTTCTTTCTCACACACTTCTGCGAGGCATGGGGGTAGAAATATGTGTTCTGGAGCCAGTGAGACTCCAGAGTTTCAAATCCCAGTTTTACCACTTAGCTGGCAGGTAACCTTAGACGTGATTTTTATGCTTGTGGACCCTACAGTTTCTCCTTGACAAAAACAATGTGATAAACATATTTATTTCAAAGAGTATTATTTCATTAACGGAAAATCCAATACAAAGTCTGTACAAGGGGTGTTTGGCCATAATCATCTCTCTTGCCATTTAGAATATGATTATAGACACTTTTATTTTGTTGTGAAACCATGAGATGAAATGGACATGTAAACATGTCACTTAAAAAATATTTCAGCGTAGTTGCATGTGACTGAGAAGTCCTTCTGCTCAGTGCCCCATCTGTACAGTTAGTTCCAATTTGACCATCTGAATGCCTAATAACTTAGATCAGTAGCACCCAGATTATATACCTCGTTACAGTACTTATTCAGCTACCTTGAGGCTATCGGGGAGCGGGGGTGGGGTGGGGTGGGGGGGGAGTCCTTTCATTTTGTTATTGTTGTTTTTACTCTCCCTTCGAGGTTGGGAATGAAAAGATACATTAGAAAGAGAAAAAAATAAACACAATGAAACCAGTCAGATGTGATATGTAAATAGCTCTGGCACCGTTTTATCCACATGGGGAGGAAATAAGGAAATAAGGAACGTTGTCTAAAATTTGGCTTCAGGTGATCTACAAAACTTAATATCTATGGCTGTTGTCCAGCGATTAACGTGAACAGTAGCCTGGAAAAGCAAATGCTGATGGGGAAGGTATCAAATGGGTTGTATAGTATGAGACAGCAAAGCAGACAGACCTCCCCTTCTGAGATATTTTTGTTTTAAACATGTGCCAGTACATAGGTATAATTAATTAATGCAATTTAGCTTTTGTTTATATTTGTATATACATTTTCCTCTTGACAGAAACTTTTACTATTCTCTTGAGCTAATTTTTTTTTTTTTTTAGATTTCTTGAAGTTATCTGCGTGTATAGAAACCATCTAAACATTTTAACGGATGGATACGACAGTTCCTACCTTTTTAAATTCTTACCTCTAAATCATTAAAAAATAAATGTGTATCAGCGAGATTAAAAATCATTTCCTCCATTCGGAGTCCAAGAGTTACAGCCATGGGGGGATCCTGAAAAGGAAAAATACATCCAATGAGATAAAATTTCAGTGACTAGTTATTATCAAGAATATTTTAAGTGCATATTGTTGTGGGTGGTGGGGTGGGTAGACTGCATGGATTTTTACCTAGGATCCAAAATATTTCCCAATTATCTAAAAAGGGTAACTTTCCAAAGGATAATCCAAGCCACACTAAATATACAGCTACATTTGTGAATTTACAGAAATTCATACACACATGAAGACAACTTAGAATATATTTTCACGTACATCTATATGTATCTGAGGAGGAGGAAGGAAGCAAACTAGTTGATAGGACCCAGTTTACACATACTCCATGGAGAGTCTTTCGGAGAAAGATACCTGGATGGGGTACTGAAGAATGGAGCAGACTTGTACAGAAGAGGAAAGGACATCCCTTTAAGAAGAACAGGTCATAAGTAGGAAAGGGAGACAAATAGGACTTCCGGATGTCTGTAGGGCTGGAGCAGACACTGTTGTCTGAAGGTGGGCCAGGAAGAGCGGGTGACCCATGGTAACACCGCCCCTTAAATATCAATTGTGTTTGATCTACAATATAGACCAATATTTATTTGGATATGCAATAACTAAAGGAACATTAACTCAGTAAAAGTAATCTAAGTAGAAAATATATACCTTTAGGAGTTTAATGAAAGTAAGGGGTTAGTAAGAAGACAAGTGACTTAATTCTTGTTTACAGAAACCAAGATATTACACAGCAGCAAGAAGCTCAGACCCTAGACCACAGTTGGTACTTTCCCATGATTAACTATAGTTTAAAGCCTAGCATTGGAGGTGGAAGACTTTAAAAAGGAAGGAGAGTTTAGGGCTAGGGCTAGGGAAGTAATTCATGTACAAACATTGTGCTTAGAGAAAGAAAGAAAGAAAGAAAGAAAGAAAGAAAGAAAGAAAGAAAGAAAGAAAGAAAGAAAGAAAGAAAGAAAGAGAAAGAAAGAAAGAGAAATGATCGAGGTTGCAATGATCTCTAAAGGAGAACTGCTATAGGTTAGGTATGACTCTGGAGACACAGAAAACAAAATCCTGGAAGGGACAAATCCTCAGAATTTGAGGCCAGAATGGGTATTAACAGGGAGAAGAATATGGTTTCGAATAAAGCTGACAAGTCTAGAAGGATACTGTTGGTTTTGGCTGAGAAGTTATTTTGGAAGACTTTAGAGGGTGATTTGGGTTGAGTGGCTGGGCTAGGAGCCAGATTGTAGGGATTTGAGGAGAGAGAACCAAACTTGTGTTTTCAATGTTCTAATAAATGGCATTTCAAAAAATGTATTTAGACCTGGGGAAATTAATGCTAACTTGACTTCAATTTATGATAAGGATGAGCAACCCAACAGGCCAAGCCGGATTCATATACACCCCTAAACTTAGCAGTAGAAGCCCTTTTTCTTTCCACTCCTCCTCTGCAACAACCAATTGTGTGCCTATACTCCCTTCCATAATGCTTTGAGGAGGAAACCCTAGAGTAAACATATTTGAAGTGAGTGTCAGCTTCATATATTGTAGTGATTAAAACCTAGAGAACAGGAACTGAGTCGTAAGAAACAAAGAGGTCACTGAGGTGTGCTGAGCAAAGCAGAGACTTGAGGTGGGAAAAGATGAAGACAGGGCGGTAAGAATATGCTGGATGTCAACACAATTTTCTAATTGTTTGTATCTCTTCCTTGGAGAGAATCCAAATCCTTGGAGATTTCTGTGGATTTCATAGTTAGATACTCTCCTCTCAAAAACAGATGTTCACTCTTCACATACTTGATGGCATTTGGGTATTGCGTCCTCCAGTCAGTCGGATTCGACTGCTAGATTCATTTGTCTTCCCGTGATAGGATTGTTTGGAATGGCATACCCAAACACCAAATAAATTCCATTGGCTCCAACAAATATTCGTTCAAGAACAAAAACAGATACAGGGAGTGCCCAGTTCGTGTCTCAAGGAGTTTCGGAACTCAGAAGGATCTCTTGCTGTTCCCTTCAAGTATAGCGTTCTTCTTTTTCCTTATTTCTGTTGTGGTTGTTCATGTTTTTTGTTGTTGAAAGAAAACCCCTGAAGGCTGAATTGTTTTTCAAACTATATATTTGTCTTTTTCCGTTCAGAAATTCCTATTTCTAGTCTCCGACTCTCTTTTGGGGTAGGCTGAGGATGGAAAGCTTGTAAATATTCTGTCTAGTCATGGGGCCATGAACAAAAAGTCTATAGAAGTATCAGGAAAAATCAAATGTAATTATAGCATGAAAACATATAATTCCATTAGTGACGCTCTCTGCTTTTGAGGAATGTTCACTGATGCAAGACAATAAAACTGAACTCCACACTACTCCATTATGTTTCTGATGATTACTGCCCTAAAGATATATGTTTCAGATGGGGAGTCAGAAATGTCCTATTTAAAAGACTTTCCTTCTGGAGACTCGGTTGGTTAAATTCTTCTATGATTTGGCGATTTTTCTTTTTTAAGTTTTAAATGAAATGACTGAATTTCTTATATTCATGTCTCACATTCTTTGCACTTATAGATCAGATTTATGGGGCTGGGAGAAAACATACTGTTCCTCTTTGATTGCTACTTTCATTGATTCCACGCTTCTGAAGTACATAACTCTCTACGCTACCCATGGTAGGCAAATCCATGAAGAATGCATTTTGTGCATCTGATAAGCATGCGAACACAATTTTTAAAAACCCAACAAGAATTCTCTAACAAGTAAGCATACCGTACGGTATGATGAAAACTTGATTTGAGCACCCCACTGGAGGAATGCAACCCCACGGCACGAGAAGGAGCTGTGCACTGGGTTTCAGGCTATGGACGATTCCACGTGACACTCTAGGGCCAGGACTTGGTAGGCATTTTGGCAAAATATCATTTGTTCGCTGGGAAAGTTTAGGTGTGAGATTTGCCGGAGTGTGAACTCGCTGTATTTTACTAAGGTTTCCAGAGAACAAGGCCTGTTGAAAGGGGCGGGGGGGGGGGGGGGTATTGCGTCAGCCATGCCAAAGGCTTGGCGCAGATGGGCGAGGGACAGTCATGTCACGAGCCAAGGAAAACCATGTCTGTAAGAAGTGTTGATCTTGTTTCTAAGAGAATGTTTAGTGAGGGCTTACTTTCAAATATCGAGCTTCCCACCCCCATCCCCTGCAGCTTACTAAGTCACTGCAGATTACAGGACCCCATTTTTCCAGCTAAGGAGCTCCCAGACGTAAGAATCCAGGAAAGATGACCAGAGGTTTGGTGGAGGGAGCCTTAGCAGGATCTTCGTAATGGCGGGCACGCTCTGCTTTGCCAGACTACTGTGAAGGGGCTGCCAGAGCCAGAAATTCCGTGGTTTTACCAGGCATTTGAGAGTTAAACATACTTCTGGACTGAACCCAAGTTTTATACAGAGATGTTTGCTCATTTTCATTAGATGTTTGTGGAATTATGGGCACCTTATGAATCAAGAGTTACTGCCTCTTTTAAGTTTAACTGTAGTGCGTGCTGAGTTTAGGGTCTGAAATGAAGTGATGGGGAAAGCAGGATAATAAGGGCACTCGCAGGGTTTTGTGGAAGCCCTGATACATATTAGACATCTATAACAATTCCAGTAGGTTCCAAGTGTCTACAGCAGAGCTTAACATGGTGCAAACTGAACTCCTGCCAGTTTACTCTGTGTACTGCTCTATGAAAATACTTAAACTATTCCCAAGACATTTTAAGGGAGAGCGGGAGAGAGAGAGAAAGGCAGGCAGAGAGAGAGAGAGAGAGGGAGGGAGGGAGGATGAAGAAAACGAATAACTCTTGGCCCTTAAATGTGTGATTCTAAGCCAGATGTTACCAGTATTTAACCAAGTCAGGATCAAGTACGGCACTTCTCTGTATCAAAATACTAATGCCTATTAGCCATGTTAGCACAGAGCATAAATTGGAGCCAGACTGTCTGTCTCGGGGCCTCTGCCCTGCACTGGGCCATCAGCTGGAATCCCTCCTCTAGGGACACAATGTAAAAATATCTCAGGAGAGGCAGCAATTATGTATTTTTAAAGAAACAGGCAGTTTTTTTTTTTTTTTTTTAAAGAACCAAAACTCTTGGAACAGTTACTCCTTTGGGACAGGATGCACATTTGTAGACTTGTGGGCACAGAGGCAGAGGATATGTGCAAATTCACTGCAGAAGAAGGAAGAACACTAGTGCTATGAACTAAGGTAGGGACAACTTGTGGGTTCGTGAGGACGCATGAACTCTTCTAATCAGTGACAAGGGATGAAATGAAACTCAGTCATGAAGCGGAAGGAGTATTTTTCGATTGAGATGTTTCTCCATGACGGACAGGCGGTGGGCTGAAGGGTTCTCCGGGCGGCAGGGGAGATGGGGAGGTGGCTCAGTCAGTTGAGCGCCGATTTCGGCTCAGGTCACGATCTCAGGCCTCGTGAGTTCAAGCCCCGTGTCGGGCTCTGTGCTGACAGCTCAGAGCCAGGAGCCTGCTTCAGATTCTGTGTCTTCCTCTCTCTCTGCCCCTCCCTGCTGGCGCCGTGTCTATCTCTCTCAAAAATAAATAAACATTAAAAAAAAAAAAAAGAGTTCTCACGGGGAACGGGAGAATGGTCTCAGGAACATCCATTTCGTTAACACATATTCACTGAGTGTCTACTATGTTCACATTCTGGGCAGAGAGCAGAGAATCGACTAAGCAAAGTTTCAGCCCTTGTGGGATTAATATTATTCGTGGATGAGCTACCTAACAGACAAAATCCAAATAAACATACAGCATGTCGGGTGGTTAAAAAAAATAATCAGGGTCAGCTGATGCAGAAGGCTCTGGATATGGGTAGTGATGGCTCATTAAAAAGAAGTTCAGGGAAGGCCTTTCTCAGGAGGTAACAGTGGAGGGTAACAACCTGAAGAGGGTGACGAAACCAGCCATGCAGAGAAGAGGAAGAGAGCAGGTGCCGAGGTGAGAGTAAGTCCGTGTGCGGAGCCGTGTGCGGCAGAGGAACCCAGGTCAGGAAAGTGAAGTGGAGCAAACATTTGAAGAAAGAGGGAGTGCTTGGGGTGGGTGGTGGCTCAGTTAGTTAAGCGCCTGACTCCTGACTTCGGCTCAGGTCATCATCTCGCAGTTCATGAGTTCGAGCCCCGTGTCAGGCTCTGTGCTAACAGTGTGGGGCGTGCTTGGGATCCCCTCTCTCCCTCTCTCTGCCCCTCCTCCCCACCCCCCATCAAGATAAATAAAGAAATACACTTAAAAAAAAAAGAGGAAGTGCTCAACTGGTTTCAGACACAGGTGAGAAGCCCCAGCACGATAAACCAGGAATCTGGCAAGTTATTTCTCAGACCTGAAGGGACAAGCCGGTAAAGAAGGCGGCAACTGGAAAATGGGCTCCAGAGGCTCTTCTGGTGATGGTACTATTACAGCATGAAATATGACAAAGAGAATAATCCAGAAAAGTGGGGCACTGGGGACTCAGGCACCAAAGAAGCTGTTTCCGGAGGGGATTTATTGGGTAAGTACGAGGTCTGGATCCAGGACATGAGCGGAGAAGGCAAAGAATATGCCTATAGTGTGAAGGTGAAGCAACTTTTTTCAATATTTCATTTTGTTTCCCCCCCCCCCACCCAGGGAGGGGGGTTTTGTGCAGAATTGAGGGGAGGGGCAGCTTTGAAGGTCTGAGGAGAGAAAAGGTTTGAAACAGCCAGCCGGAAGAGTTAATGAACCCAAGAGAGTTGGGTCTACTTGAGATCTGTGGTCACATGCAGCTGTTGAGACACAAGTAGAGACTTGGGTGGGGTTTTTTGCAACGTGAGTCTGATGCAGAAAAAGAAGGATAAGAATAGCAAGGCTTCACGCAAAAGTGGGGTTCCGGGGACATCTTGGGCTGCGGGATGATGATGTCTAAACCCAGAGGCTCTCAAACTTGACCACACATGAGAAACACCTGTTTAAAACTCCCACTGCCCACATCATACCTCACACACCAATGAAATCCTCTTTTCAGAGGTGAGATCTTATGCATCAGTAATTTCAAAGCTCTCCAGTGATTCCGATGTACAAGTAAGACAAAATCAACAGATTAGCACCTTGCTGCTCAAACGTATGGAGGCAGAATTTGTAGTTTGAAAAGATCGCCAAGTGACTCATACGCATATTAATATTTAAGAAGCACGGATCTAAGAACGCCCATGAAGATCTGGGACAGTAGGAAGACCACAGCTGGTATGATCGTCTGGTTTCCCAAGAGTTAAGTCTCTGGGTTGCCTCCAAAGGACCCTAAGACCTGAGTCAGTCTGATCACTGAGTAGAATGCCGGTTCAGTTTCATTTTCTGGGAACTGGGCTTCCCTAAGTTATGAGTAAGAGTACATTGCTCCAGTTCACTTCCATAAAGATTACCTGTGGACTTAACTTTAGGAACCAAATGGCCTATTGTGACTCTTAGTCACGTGGCCAGATCCCTGCTAAGGAGCTGGTAAAAGGGAAAAACTAGCTATTCTTTTGCTCTGATTAAGAGGATTTGTCCAAAATCCAAGGGTTTGATGTAAGCAACATATCTGTAATTGAACAGTAGTCAATAGTAAGCAATCAGAAGCCACGATGGAGGCATCACGCCGTTTATCTACCACTACCAACTCTGTTGCAATTAGAAGAGAATCCGATTGAGTACAGCTCACCCAAATCTGTTAAACTAAGGACAGAATATATACACTTCAAGGGGGATTACAGCAGTAGTAACATGCGACGCTTACAGCTGCTATGCTATACTATTGCTATTGTGGAGACTCTGGATCAATGGGATTTGTTTAATTTTTATTATTTTTGGCCCTTGTAGCCAATCATATGCCATAAGTACTTGTAGACACAAAAACAGTATAGCATTACTTTTGTAGTACATAGCATAGCAACCGGGTGGGAAGGAAGTAATCAAGTTGGTGAGAATGGCCATGGGAGGGTGAGCTGGGAAGCTCAGGACTGACAGCAGAGAGGAGGGGAGAGACGACAGCGAACACACCCAATAGGGGCGGCTTCTAGACTCGGCGGGGAAAGGTGAGTGGTACATGAGAGGAAGGTTGTAGAGAAGAGAGGCGAGATGTGAACCTAGAAAATGGACAGTTGCCGATTTAAGGAAATTTAAGGGATGTTAATAATCTAATCTGTCCTCTCCCCCTCCTCAAGATGTGAGACTGAACGAGATGATAAACTGAGATCATAAACAGGGACTAAACTTTCAAGGGAGGTTATAGAAGGCTCCTCTAGAAGATTCTGCTTTTAAGAAACTGATTACCACTCATCTTTCCGGTATATTAGTTTCAAGTGAGTAAATGTGGTGTTCCTTCAAGATCTTTCCTTTTTCTCATGTACTCCCAGCAATAACTTGGTAAGGCTGGTCCTCAATAAAGGTGAGCGCAGTGTTTGGCTACTTATGGTATCACCTAGAGCCACTGAATCCAACAGAAAAAAAAAATTCTCTGAAGGGAACATATACTCAACAGAAGGGAACATATACTCAACATATAATGTAGAGCTCTACAAGAGGAGTTAGTAGGCAGAACTGTCTCTCAAACTCCCTATGACAGAGTCTGAGAAATGTCATAGTCTCTGACTTGGTGTTACTTATATACATACACATGTACCATAATTATGTACACGCTATTCACGTACACATATGTACACCCAAATAAATACACGCACTGTGAGCAACCATGTAACACACTATCGCATTTTTGAGGCTTGCAAATTCTGTACTCACTCTCTTCATATGTGCCTCCACTTTCCTACAACAAGCCGAGTACCTCACATTATGAGATAAAACAATGGATATAAATATATGCAAATTTCTTTTTTTTAATGTTTATTTATTTTTGAGAGAGAGAGAGAGTGAGAAAGAGCACAAGCAGGGGAGGGGCAGAGAGAGACAGAGAGAGAGAGAGAGGGAGACACAGAATCTGAAGCAGGCTCCAGGCTCCAAGCTATCAGCACAGAGCCCCTACACGGGGCTTGAACTCACAAGCCGTGAGATCATGACCTGAGCTGAAGTTGGGCGCTTAACCGAACAAGTTACCCAGGTGCCCATAGGCAAATTTCTTTAGAAAACATTCAGTTTTCCCCAAATTCAGCTTCCCAATATACAGATTTCCTTGAAACCAGATGAAGTAGGTTACACTGTAGACTGAATGTTTATCCTGTGGTAGGCAATGTGGTGACTTTTAATGCATCAACTCATAATCCTTCCTAATCACATTATTAATTTTACTATTCTCCCTTTTTTATATGGAAGGTCACCGAGGCTTCTGAAGCTTAAATAAGCTACCAAAATCACATCATAGTGGGAGGGAGAGCTAGAATTCAAAGTCAGGTTCATTCTCCCTCCAAAGCCAGAATGCGCTAACCATTATCCCGAGAGAGAGGGTAACCTACACTGGGGTTAACACTGCCCTTAGGGTGGCCTCCAATCCATGGCGCCAACACTTAATTCTAATCACTTTCTTTTAAATCATGTTGCTTGTCCTTAGTTGGCATGCACATAAGTCAATATTTATCTTCATGACTCTCCTAAAATTTAGCTGGTGCCATTTCAGAAATCTTTCTATGTAAGTGTGTGTACACAGTTTAATAGAAAAATAACCAACTGATTTGTATTGATGGTCATATTATTTCCCCAGTGCTGCTCTTATATAAAATGTTGCCTCCAATGCACAAGTAGTTCGGGAAGCCTGAATTTCAATTTTACAATACAAGGCAACTGTTCACTTTTCTTCCAGTCTTTTCCCTGACTTGGGCTACTTCCTCTGCATCCTCCTCCATTCTATGGAATAACTCTAGAGAATCATGGCTTCATAGCGCGTGCCACATTAATGCTCCAAAGTGAATCAAATCCCTACATCCCTTCCTGCACCCCTCCTCCAAAGAAGAGGGATTACTACAGTTGATCAAGTAAGATAATATATGCAAATAGAGAATAGGAACAATCTTCACAAACTCTAACAGATGATGGAGGAGATGATTCCCTGTCCATGTCCTGCCAAATTTACAAACTCCTATCTGGAGTTTCTGGCAAAAACTATACAGGCCAACAGGTGCTCTGCTGTAAAGCCCATCATCAGCTTTATCAGTAGCAGAGGTGAAACACCCACATATCTCACCCGCCATCGAGGTAAATACGAAGGAACTGTTCTGCTTGGGAAGAGAGTGGCTGACAACTGAACACAGTCAAAAAGTGATGGCGGGGGGGCACCTGGGTGGCTCAGTCGGTTAAAGCATCCAACTTCAGCTCAGGTCACGATCTCACGGTCCGTGAGTTTGAGCCCCACGTCGGGCTCTGGGCTGATGGCTCAGAGCCTGGAGCCTGTTTCTGATTCTGTGTCTCCCTCTCTCTCTGCCCCTGCCCCGTTCATGCTCTGTCTCTCTCTGTCTCAAAAATAAATAAAACGTTAAAAAAAAAATCAAAAAGTGATGGCGGTTTTAAGGAAGATCCTTGGAAAATTCACAATATTATTTACTTATACGTGGAACTAGGATTTTCCAGAAGGTTTTTTTTTATTCATATGCAAAAGTTAGTTACACAGGGCAATTTATGAGTAAAAGGGCATTCCTAAATTATTAGGTTAACATGCATTTTATTTTTATAGGTGGTGGGGGGGAAAAAAACATGAGACCAAAAGAATGCAGAAATTAAGAATGTGTCAGAGAGATGTGGGTTCTGACTGGCCGTGCCACTTACGGGCTATGTGACACAGTACTAACCACACAGGGTGATGATGAAAGTGAAGGAGATAATGCATTTAACAGGGACACGGAGCAAAATGTCAGGCACATACCAAGAATTCAAAAATGGTACTTATTTTTTATGGGTGACAGAAAGAGAGGTAAGTAGGTAGGTAGGTAGGTGTGGTTCTGTCAGGACATGATTTCCTATCTCTGGCACTTACGTTTCCAGCTCCCAGCTCGCTATTTTTGAGGCCACTATAACACCGCTTCATACAAACACTGACCTCTGTGTGTCCAGAAATAACTGCCCTTAGTCATTTCTCAGTTGGGGGAAATGGTGTGCATTTTTAAGTTCCTCTGGCCTAGGATGTGGATGACAGCTTTCAGAGCCGAGTGTTACTTTTATACATGTACATTATCTCATTTAATCCATCCGGTAACCCCAGGAAGGAAACGGATTATAACCGTTTTCAGATGGAACAGGCTCACAGGTGAAATGACTTCCTACGGCACGTCCAGAACAGGATTTCCTTCTAACTTCCAGCCGGATGCTCCTTCAGCGGGATTACTGCCTTACAGCGCCCAGGACCCTGGAAACCATTCTGGGGTGACTGAGAACAGTGGGAAAGGATCGGCTACAAGAGAAAAGTGCATTTTCTCCAGCCCCTCAACATCCACATTTTACCTAGAGCAGGTCTGCCTTTGTATTGATAGAAAGATGCTCGGTGTGACATAGTTTGTGCACAAAGGATTCTCAGGCTAGAAGAACTGAAAAATTACTGTCCTACAAAAATGTTACACTCCGAAAACGTGTGCTGCGGAAACGAGATTCACGTAACAAATGAAAAGGACCGAAGACATTGACAATTTCAAGCTTAGACAACCGTTAGGTAGTAGCAGGGTTGTTTTTTTTCCTCTGCGGAAATAATGGCCCTGTTCACTTCTGCTACTAGCAGTGCAAAGTCCTTCTGAATTGTCAACGAATCACCAGTGTGACCTCAATTCAGTCCTCAGTCCTCAAGGTCATTACTGAAGACACTGGGGCACTGAGGAATTAAACCCGGTTACAAAGGATTCTCAACTGTAGAACACCTCAAGACCTCTAACACGATGATGTGACCATCAAATGCAGGTATTCCCTACATCTTTTTGGCCATCAGCCTGCCTATCCACAAAGACTATCAATTAACATGTTTCAGATCTCATTTTTGCAAGAAAAAAGTTGGGGAAATACTCTATTCTAGTGGTTCTTAAAGCATGGTTCATCAGCTTCAGTGGATGTTTATTCCAAATGCAAAATCTTGGGCCGCCCCCCTCCCCCAGACCTACAGAATCAGAAATTCTGGGCGTGGGACGCAGCCATCTGTGCTTAACAAGTCCTGTGGGTTTATGGTGACTCACACACACGTTTGAGAAACACTGTTCCAGTCTAAGTCCCTACCACTTCTTACTTACTGCTCAGAAGCCTGCTCTCCACACAGCAGCCAGTTCTAAACCATCATGTGCCCACTCAGCCCAAAACCCTCCAACACGCTGCACCTGGAATAAATCCCCAGTGCCTTGCAGGAGATGACACGGCCCCCTGCTCACCACTCTGTTCTTACCCTGGGTCAGTCCCTTCCCGGTTTACAACCTTCCAGCCACACTTGTTCATATTCCTGGAACAGAGGAAGACTCTTCCTGTGGCAGGGCCCTCCTGTGCCCTCTGCTTGGAATGCTCCTCCCTGTTCTCCCCTTCCCCCGACATCTGCATAACTAGCTCCTTCTTGAAATTCAGGTCTCAGCATCCTCCAGGGTCAGCCCCTCCTCCCCCAGGCCACTCTCTACATGACCCAGGTTCATTGTCTTCACAGCAGTTAGCACTATCTGCAATGATTTTGTTTGCTTGTTAAGCTCCCTGAGAGCAGGATGGGGGTCTTCCTTGCAGTAAGTAAATATTTGTTAGATGAATACAGTCCCTCTTGTCCCCATTTCCACTTGTGGTGTGTGGTGAGGTTGAAGCTCCCCAAAGCCCTCTTGGTCCCCTCTGAATGACCCCTGAGCTGTGTGTGGTCTCCAGCTTCAAAAGATGGGTCTGACCTAATATCCCTTATTTAGCTATTTCTCGATATGCCAAGATATTATTGTCTCCCTGGCCAACAGACCATGCCAATTTCCTCTGATGTTAAGAAAAATGTCAACGATCAAATGCCTTTTAGAAAAATATAAATAATAATTCAATAAATAAGGTCGTCTAAGTTGTTTTGCATGAAATTCAGGAAGGGTGTTCTCATTTTGATGAGAAAAAATAGAGCCTTAAACAAATTTTTCTTTTAATTTCCTTAAATTGTCCTGAGTAAAACATTATTCGACACGGTCAGTTCCAACAGGCTCCCCTCCTGTGACAGGAGTGTAAAAATGCAAGGACTTAGCTATAAGACGGACCAGGTTTCCAGTAGATGCAACAGCATTTACCATTTCGTGCCCTCGGTCAAGTTTCCCGACCCCTCATAGTCCTGGGTTTCTGCATCCATCCAACCTGGATCACAAGGAGTTCCAGCAGAGTCTTCCAGAGAATTAAGTGGGATAACAATTGTGAAAGCGATCAATCAAAATTTTTTTGAGTGTTAATTCATGCCAATTGTTCTGCTAAGTCCTTTAAACATGTCTTCTCTTTAATTCTTATTCACGACAGGCAGTACGTTTCCCATTTTACAGAAATTGAGGCTGAGGGATTAAGTAATTTGCCTGAGATCAGAGAGCTACAAGCATCAGCACTGGGTTTTCAAAGTCAAGTTTATCTAACTCGAAGGTTCTGGTCCTTAACCATTATCCCTACTGCTTGTGAAATGCCAAATACAGGCTCCATCTACCACACGGTAGGTATTTTACAGATGGAAGGTTATCTTCCCTCAACTTTCAATAGTGCCCTGATTCTTTTCCCATTCTGTGCTGCCATGAGGTACTGATATCTGTCTGCCACAATCCATTTCGCTGAACGTTTCTTAGGTTTTGCTTCTTTTTTAAGCAATTAATTTTTTTAATGTTTATGTATTTTTGAGAGAGAGGGAGAGAGCGAGCAAGCAAGAGCAGGGGAAGGGCAGAGAGAGAGGGAGACACAGAATGTGAAGCAGGCTCCAGGCTCTGAACCGTCAGCACGGAGCCCAATGCGGGGCTCAAACCCACCAACCACAAGTTCATGACCTGAGCCGAAGTCAGGCACTTAACCGACTGAGCCCCCCAGGCGCCCCGCTTAGGTTTTACTCATGGATGAAAAAGTATCCCAATCATCTGAGGGAAGATAACTCAAATTATTTCAGCTTGAGGAGAACTCACATAACTACCTACACAGAACCTCACTAATTGTCCTCACTCTTTTTAGTATATGTCACATATTGCATCCAAGGCAGACGGATTGTGTATGCTTGTGTGATGTGCTGTAGCAGAAACGAGATGGGCTATGGAGTCAAATAGTCCTGGGTCATCTCTGCCACTGACTGGCTGTGTGACTTTGCACATATTTTATTCCCTGAGTATGCTTCCCCCTCTAGAGACGGGGAGAACCACCTCTCTCTTGCAACTGTTGTGACACTTAATGCCTGGCACACTGGGGGCACTAAATAACATTAGTTGCCCTCCTCCCCTCACTTTGCCCCGCACCTTCTGTGAGCTCTGCTATTTAAAACAGAGAGGGAGGCAAACCATAAGAAGCCCTAAATACAGAGAACAAACTGAGAGTTGATGGGGATGGGGAACACGGGTGACGGGTATTAAAGAGGGCACTTGTTGGAATGAGCACTGGGTGTTATATGTACATGACGAATCACTGGGTTCTACTCCTGAAGTCAAGACTAAACTGTATGTTAAGTAACTTGAGAATTAAAAAAAAAAAAAAAGAAAGGAAAGGAAAAGAAAATGTCTCTATTCCGTATTCCAACAAAGCTTTTTGACAGTATTTTAGGATAACGAAGCTTGTGCGTGAAGTGAGCCCTGCATGTCCGGGTGGGCGTCCAGGGGAGCGACACGGTTATTTCAACGATGCACCAGTGCTGAGGGAAGCATGGGCATTTTGCTGTTAAAACTGCTCTCAGAACCAGTCTGAAAGGCAGTTCGTTATTAGATTTTTTTTTTTTTTTGTGGCTCTCCACCCCTCTCTGCCTCATTACCGGTGCCCCTTCTTATCCCAAAGGGAAGTCCATATTCAGTTCTGGGATGGGTGACTATATATATATAGTCACATTTTGACCAGGCTGCTTATTTATCACCTGGGGTTCAACTGATCTTACTAGTATTTTAAAGGTCAAAACCACCACAAAAAGGATGAAGATTTGAACTGGGAAAACACTTTAAAAATCTCAAGGTCATTCCAAAAGATGAGTTCCACCACTGATCTGACACAATGGAAGCAACATGGATATCTGGGTAAAGCCTCTAATGGTGACTATTTCGAAGGGAACTTTATTTGGATTCGTATGTTCAAGTTAGATTATTTTAAACATTGATGTAACATGAAACTTGGCCATATAAAAATATTGCAATCAGTTCAGCGGGATTTACCATGTATTCCTCAGAAGCCAAAACTATTCCAGAAGAAATGCTTTAGATTATTATCTGGAAACTTTATTTAGACTGTATACTCTACCGGTAATAGAATTTTGAGTGTGCACCCCCAATTTATATACAGCTAATTTACTCATATACCTATTCTTTAATTGATAACAATATGCACGTATTTACAAAGTATGTGCATTATGAAACATATAACAATACAATTTGCAAGACAAAAATGTGTGTGTGCGTGTGTGTGTATACACACTATTTTCTTTCCTTATTTCAAGGAAGCATCTTGTGTATATCTCGCATATATGCATACATTCTGCTCTGGAGACCACTGTTTTTAATGAGGATGACTGTCATAAAGGGGCTAAGACCTCTTTTTCTATATGGCTGGTAAGCAAAACTGTTCCCTTACATAGCTGTTTGGTCATATATATTACCTACACTAAAAGTCACATACAACGTAGATTCATCAAGAGTGTGGTAGTTGTATATTTCAAGTAGGAAACACTTGAGCGCAATTTCATCATTACTAGGCAAGGCTTAACAAACTTGCTAAAAATTGTGTGTTGGGCTGACGTGAGACCCTAAGAAATAATGTAACACTATAAAGGCACAGGGAAGGCATTTCTGTAAGTAGAATATGTTAAAAGAACCAAAGTTAGATAACTTTGAATATGGTAATTGACTCTGGTCAGAATATGAATCCCATAGAGTCAGAGACTCACCTAGCAATGGCCTGAACCATTGTGTTTCCAGCTGACAAGCACCCTGGAGGTACACTGATCTTTGTCACGGCACCTACACAGCGAACACCAACGCGGTCCTAAGAAGCTAGCCAACCAACCGTGAAAAGCATGGCAGGAAAGAAGGAAGGGGAATCTGTCTCTGAATGTGTGTGTGTGTGTGTGTGTGTGTGTGTGTGTGTGTGGATGTTATTTGCTGTTCATATGCTTATTCAAAGTTACAAAAAATACTGGTGTTCCTAAATCCAAAGGATCTCTCAGACAAGAGATTACTTCCTTACTTCAACTGACATTCTATAGCAACATTTAGTTCTGAAAGTTTCCTTATTAGAGAGTAACATATGATTTTGTAATATTGAAAGCCCATTTTAATTTACAAAATCATTTTTCTAAGATGATTATGTCAGAGTAATGAGCTTGCTCTTGATGTAGAAAACCCAAAGGCATCTTAACGAAAGAAAACAAATTCAATTTCGAATTACTTTTGTAAAATTCGCCAGTTCTCATCAAAGAACAATGAGCCACTGGAAATCAATTAAGAGCAGATTTGACAGCCTGAAACAAAAACTTAAATGTATTTAAGTTGTGCTAGATTTTTGAACAAGATAAAATTCTAACCGAGTGTCTTGGGGTAAAATTTCTTGATCCCTTACCTTGCCATACTTCTGAGCATAAGACCCTGTGAGCAGTGAGTGGAAAACGATGATGGTTTCGTCCAAGTCCCAGACAAATACACGCTGAAGAAAAAAATAAATATCAAACGATTATCAAATTCTAAGGAAACAGAAATTTCTACAAATTGAACACATCTGACTTTGTTGTTGTTGGATATAATCTCAATACCATTTCAGAAAAAGCTGTGCTACTCCATTAATTTTTTTTCCAAATTTGCCAGGCATCCCCCCTATAAAACCAGAGGGGTAAGAGTGACACAAGTAATCATAAGCTTAAAAGTCAGATGTCCTAATTTGAATGAATGTTTCCAAATACTTACTTGCAGTGAACGCCCAAAAAGTTAATCTTTCACCTGGTGGATTCATGAGATTTTTCAATTCATGCAAAGAACTAAATTTTTTAAAGTATTTCAAAAAGTCAGTGAGTGATCCCTAAGCAGAAATTGTGAAGTATAGACCTTCGGGTCAGATTAGGCTGTCCGATGGGTTGTTTAGTGTGCACAGGGTTTAGAAAGATTTCAAATTATTGATCAGCATTTCAAATTCAGGAGGTTTCACACAAACTTCAGGGCTCTAGCGGCAGTGGAGAAACTGGAAGATACGATAATGCTAACTGACATTTCACATGGCAGTGATGGGCAGGTCCCCTTAGACTGGGCCAATGTTCCCTAAGCTCCACAGTCTGCTGGCTCCCTGGCCCAGTTCACTCATTTATATCACCTGCTGGGTTCCTGAAGGCCTGGAATGTGCTATTGTCACTCAGCTGAAGGAAATGATTGAAGAGGCACAATGACTATTATTTTATTTTACCAAATCTGGAAATATAGGTTTTTTTCTTAACTGAAGGTTGCGGTTGGGTAAGAAGTAACATAATATGGTTAAGAATAATTTCTCCTGATGTTTTATAATAAAAATCAACCTGCTCAGTATAGGTATATCTCAAAAGAGCTCTCAACCAGAAAAAGATGACACATGGAGACTTTTACAGATATAAAAATGTTAACATGTATCAAATGATTGTTCTTTTCCTATTTTCAGAAGACGACTTTTCCTTTCCATACAGATTAATTTTACCTTTTTAAATTTTATCAACCCATATACACATCTTTTGTTACCTTAATACTACGAAATAGAGTCTCTCTCAGAAAATCATCCTACAAACAATGGCTTTATGTTTTAAATTTCCATTTAGGCCAGTTAGAATCAAAAGATGTAATTATCTCAGGCCTAGAATTTGTAAAGTATTATCTTTTTTAAGTTGTTAGTGTTATTAATTTTGCCATTACAATGGATGAACTCTCAAACTTGGGGTCCACTCATTTCATATCTTTTTTTTTAAGTTTGAAACCTTATGGAACTATAAGGTGTAGAATATGTCACTCAGTAAAATAAAACATCATATTCCACTCTTTGAGGGTAAGTTGGCATACCTCTAGGTCACTGTCAGGAGGTGGGGAGGGATTATTTTTCCGGCCTCTTCCTCGGGACTTTGACCCAGAACTCCTGCAAGTTCTCTCATCGAGGTCTTTGATAGGTGTGGAGGGGCTCTGCACAGTATCAAACTCTCCTAGGAATAACAGGATTTGCATCAACAACAGCACTTCATTTTTAGATCATGTATGAGTCCTTGTTATTAATTATCTTAACAAATCCATATACGTCAGAGAAAGCTCCTCATGACAAAGAAAATTTATAACCCAAATAGACAAAATCGTGATTCTGTTAAAAATGTTCCAGGTCACGCAAATCCCCTGTAGTTTCAGTCTATGTGATCTATTAAACATGAATGTGTTTTATATTCTGTATGTCCTCACCTTCCCTGTCTCTACCCTTACCCACATATTTATCTACATTTATATCTATTCTCACCTCCTTATGTCAGAGCTCAAAGGAGGAGATGTCTTCTTCTGGATCAATCCCATTTCCCCACCTGCAAATTTGACTCCCAACTGAATCATGCTCCATTAGTTAAACCCTCTCTTATCTTCCTTCCAATGTCTTGCTTTTCTGTGGGCCACAGACAAGTTTAAAATCCTTCCCATGACCTTGCCTTTCTACCTAGAAGGTATCTGCTTGTTATCTTCTCTTTTTAAACTGGTACTCCTTAAAAGAATAGTGCATAACAGTGCTGTCCAAAAGCAATAGAATGTGAGCCACAAATAGAACCACATATATCATTTAAAATTTTCCAGAAGCCACTGTAAAAAATGTAAAGAAACATGTAGAATTAATTTTGTTCACATATATTAACTGACCCAATATAACCACAATGGGATCATTTCAGCATGTAACCAATATAAACAATTATCAATGACATGTTTTACATAATCCCCTCTTCATACAAGGTCTCCGAACTCCTGTGGGTATTTTACACTTACAGCAGACCTCAGCCTGTACTGGCCACACGCAAGTGCTCAACAGCCACATGTAGCCGATGGTGACAGTAATGGACAGCACATTTGTCGCCACTTCCTGACACTGGATTTGTCATAATCAGTTCACCAAAATTCTGATAAAACTACTCTGGCTCAGAGTCCCCGCGAACCACCCAAGTAACAAATGCAATAGGTCCTTATCTTCTTAGATTCCTGTGCTGTGTTTGATCCTCTTAAACACCACCTCCATAGTGCCATTATTTGGCAGCTGATACCTTGCAGCTTCCCAGTTCTGGAAGCTCTATCTGCAGTCCTTCTCTGTTTAGGAGGCATGGACTCCTTTTCCTCCTTCCATTCCTCGTATGTTGGTATTTAAGAGTTCCAAACTTCGGTCACTCTCCTCCTCATTCCACACCATCTGGGCGACCTAACCCTTTCATAGGTTAATCACCCTCGCTGTGATGACCCACACACAAATCTATAGCTCCAGTGAGGCCACATCCTACAGTGGTTTCAGACTGCACCTAACTGACTTCTCCATGTCCCACAGGGACCTCAAAGACTGACATGTCTAAAGTTGGTGATAGGGTGTCTTATCAGGAAGGAGCACTGAGCAGTGGCAAATCTACGGGAGGAGGTTAAGATAGACTGAGGCAACAGTGAGGTGCCATAAAACGTCACAAGTCACAAGAGTCAGACTTACTCTATGACTCGGAGCATTTCACTCAATCTCTGAGTCCCAGTTTCCTTGTATATGAAAGCATGGGCAATCATAGCTACTTTGTAAATTATGGTGGTGAAAATGATATATATTTAATTTGATTTAAATCATACGCATAAAGCAAACATTTCTAGGATGGTCTGATGGCAAGCTACAATAAATTTAAATGATAACATTTTTAAATATAAAGAAGTTATGACAATTATGCTTCATCATAAAATTAAAGAAAAAATAATTATGAAGACAGCCAACAACTTTCTGATCGAAATAACCAAATATGAACAAACTGGATGAACATTTAGGTAGTTTTTTTCTGAAATGTTCCAAATAAATAGTGATTTTTACATTGCTAACCTCTAATTATTTTTAATGGTTATAACATTTTCTTTGGAAAACATTGTGCATGTCAGGACAGCATCAAAGAAAAAACAAACAAACATGTCCGTGTTTCAAATATTATTTGCTCTTAAAACACTGTTAGCATATTTCATATCATGGGTCTCTGCTATTGACCGTTGAGAATAGACAGTGTAATACAAAGTTCTTTAGTTTCTGGTTGAATATCACCCTACCTCTAGTAAATCGTGTTTGAGCTTACTTGCACAGGTATTAAATGAGGCTTTAGGTATTTAAACACATGCCAACTTAAAAAAAATATATATCACACAATTTTTTTTTCTATTTTTAGTTATTTTTTTTTTAGCCAGAATTTTCTTATGGTTACTATGCTCTGCAAGTCAAATGTTCTTGTTTGGATAAAATACTGATTCAAATTAAGCCTCATTTATTAAGTAAGCTTATGACAATTTTTGGATCGCATCCTATAAAAACTTGTCTTTCTACTCATTACAGACCAATTTTCAGCTGTTAACTATCATGAAGCAGCTTTGTTCTTACAAAAATACAAAAGCTGAAAGGTAAAAAAAAAACTTGCAAAATTCCAAAGCCATTGTGCTCAGTTACGGGTGACTGATTGTTGTGTGGATCCATAAAGGAGGAGTTTGGCAGGAACCAGTCAGCTATTAAATGAATGAGGAGCCAGCTGCTAAAGGGCAGGAGGAAGAAAGGAAAAGACTGGTCACAGGAAGTGTCCAGGTTTCAATAAAAGTAGGAGCCCTTAAAAGGGCTCTAAGAATTTGGACAAAATATGGACAGAAGTGTTTCGATGAGAGTGCAGGCATATCCTTTTAAGAAAACTATGACGAGTAGCTCCACATTCATGGAACATTTGGTATGTGCCACAGACTGCCTTCTTCCTTAAAAAGTTCACTGAAATATGTGTTTGGCTCTACTCACTGCTCATTATGCTGCCCGACTCTTCCATTTTACAACCTGGAATGGTTGTTTGCTTTTTCCTTCATGTGGCTAGAACTTCATTATATATGTAGACGGCGCTTTGGTTACTTGTTAATCAACATTAGGCTATTTGAAGTTTTAGGCAGTTACAAATAAAGCTGTTAGAAACATTTCTGTTCACATCTTGTGGACATAAGCCCCCATTCCCCTAGGGTATATGCTCAGAAGTGGGACTGCTGGGTCAGGGGGAAGTCAGGTATTCATCTTCAGTAGACACCAACCACCTTTTTACCAATGTGGTTCTACAAATTCTCTCTGACTAGCAGTGAGATTCCCAGTTATTCCACATCCTTGCCAATACTTGGTATTGCTAGCCTTTTTTATATTAGCTATTGTGAGGGTATGTTGGTATCTCACTGTAGTTTCAATTTGCATCTTCTTGATGAATAATGATGCAAAAACACTTTTCTTTCCCCATTTGGGAACTTCTTTTTTATGAGGAAACTGTTTAAATCTTTTGTCCATTTAAAAACTTGGGTCATCTTTTTCTTATTGATTTGTCAGAGCTCTTTATTGTGAAACATTCTTTACACACACCCCCCATATGTATATATACATATATATATATATTCTTTACATGTGTGTACACATATATGCATATGTGTGTGTATAGACAGGTGTGTGTATAAATATGTGTATATGTGTGTGAACACACACACACACACACACACAGAAATATATATATATCTGATTTAAATCTCACTTTGAGCCAATGAATTGGGTCCTTCATTACTCTCTTTTAACAATGGGAAAACGGGAAGGTTGTGAGATTTTAAATTAACTTATCAAGATGAAATAGCTTATATGTGGAATGCCGGTATAATTTCAGAATCCTTACTTTAACCACTAGGCTACCCTTCCTCCACCAAACAGCAACAGATCCTCCAAAGAGGTCAAATTTATCTATCTATCAAAAGAATACATAGACTTTATACAATTTCTGGGAGAGTGAGGGCCAATGAATTCTTTGAAAGACCTTCATAGCAAAATTGGAGGTCTTTCAGGGTGTGTGTGTGGAATCTGGGTTCCCACAGATAACCACCCAGGTAGAACTGTACGAGCCTCTATATCTTTTGAAGGCGCTATCCTTTCTTCTGATAAAGGGTAAAACCAGGAACTTGAGCTCCACTGGTCATTAAACATTTGTTGACACTTTTTTTTTTTTCTAAGAGAAAGCTGTTAATTCCAGTGTCTCTGCCAAATTTCACTCAGGTAATTGCACTAGGGAACTTTAGTGCTGCAGGTAGGGAAAAGGCGAATTGTCAGAGAAGTTAAATGTGGTCAGTCCTTTCTATCTAAATCCTCTTATTAGCTTCCATTAAATAAATGAGCACTTTACTTTCCTTCCTGTCCTTGTGTGAAATGCCACGAAGCTATGGAAATTCTACCGAGTTCTGCCTAAGAAACTGGCTTCTTTTCAAAGAGTGAAGTGATCTTACTATATCTTTTACTTCTCTGAAGCAATTGTAAAGTTTAATTAGCTAATGTATTGCAATGTTTGCCAAGGTCTCAGAGTAAAGGATGATACTATTACAAATTACTAATTATATTTAATTTTATAGATGGTAGTTTCTTTAAATAGACTGTCAAACTGCCTAATAAGGTAAAGTCAATAACTGAATGCTATTTGCAGTTTCCAAATAACATTAGTCGTTACCAATTGCCGTAGGCTTTTTCTTGGGCCAATGCTATGTGTGATGAACAATTATTCTTTAATCAGTACAGAAATGAATAAACGCACCTTCCAAGTTTTAGATATTTAGATCCAACCTAATTCCATTTAAGTTTATCCCTAAACCACAACAACCAGCCGTCTTTTATAGAACATCAAGCATGTTTCTATTTTAAAAATTAGAGAAGTCAACAGCACATGATTTATGAAAAAATGTGGATGTAATTGTTAGGGCTCTGTTTTAACTCCAAAACGCAGCACTGGTTAACGGGAAATACTTTTCATACCCTCGAACTAAGTACCCCAAATTTCATCAATAACGAATCCCACAGTTATCAACTTGTTTGCTTTTTGGATGCATGCCAGATCTGAAAAGGCAAAAATCAAACTTAAAACTACCTTGTCTGAAGGTCTGGGATCACAGACTCCCCTAAAAATCCAGACATGTATATTCTTTTAATTTCGGTTAAAAGAAGAATATAATTAAAGTAAAAATGATTTCTTCTTTAAATATAACAGCAAGTCTGATAAGATCTGAAAATTATGTCGAACTATATTTGTTGGCATTAGCAATCAATGGAAACCTGAAGAAATTGCACCCTGATAGTGAATATGAGAAAGTTACATGTAGATGTGTCATACCAAAGTCACACATTGAGAACACCTACATGCTTGCATTTAGTATTTAACTATAAATAAAATAGCTATTCTGAATATTTATTACTTTTTAGTTAATGGAAAGTATCCATCTGTGTCTATCCTACAGAGAAAACTCTTGTGATAATACTGAAATTAGAGCTAAATCAACCTTTTACTCAAAGTGTTATCCAGTGTATATGTATTTAAAAACACCATGGTTTTCACTCATGGTGGTTCTATTGTAGTAACACAGTCTGCCCGGTCCTGTCTATCATTCAGTCTCCAGGATCTTGATCATCAATTACTTCTGTGATTTTCTTTTTGAACACAGTCATCCTACCCTGTTCTCCCCTCACACTTACTATTGAGAAAAACCTTTCCCACTGTGATAAGATACCTCCTTATCTAAAGTATCTTCACTGTCTGTGAAGCAAGTATTCTGAAATCGCTCATTCTTTAAATTAAGGTCATATTCTTGATGAAATGCAAGGACTGACTCAAAGAGGATAAGGACAGATTTAGATCATGGGTTTTAGGCTGAAATGACGTTCAAGTGAGTCAGGCACGGAGGCATAAAATTTAAGGGCTTTGAGAATGAATGTTTCCTTCAATTTTGTACCTCCGGTTTTCCTAGCTTTACCTTAGTCCTGGCCCTGCACAGGATATAACTACTCAGAGAGGCTGAGGCTAGATGAAAAGCCTCAACGGGAGCCTTAAGGGGACAAGGACCAGAAATTCAAAGGGGCTGTGTGGTCACAGGAGAAAGGATCTAAAGCGAAGATAAGAAAAAAGAAACTGAAATATAGAGGCACCAAAGACAAAGTTTAGTATACATACTAGACCATATTCCCTCAGATCCACAGTTAGATCAGAGACACTATTTTGAACAGAGAGCAAAAAAGAAAGGATGTCACCATTTCATCAATTCACGATATAAGCATATGTTGGCTGTTCCTTAAAGTGTCAGCTTTATTTGAACTTCTTGTTCAAATTAGTTTTCTTGTTAATATTCCCTTGTCTGACACTCATACAATATTAATTATCTGCTTGATATTTGTCTTGTTTATCAAATGGAAGTTAAAGGAATGCAGAGAGCTCATTCCTTTAACAGTAATTGAAACATCAACAGTAATTGGTTCCTAATAGGCACTCAATAAGTAATTGTTAAATGGCCTTAAGTCTTCTTGGAATCACTGGTCCAATTAGAAAGAATTTATAGTGTTGTGTCCATGTTTCCCTATATTCTTTCCCTTCCAACACTGGATGAAAAATAAATAGAGATGAGCCTGAATCCTGCAAATAACTGAAGTCAGAAAAAAAAAAAAAAAGCTTGGACACACTAATGGTGTTTATAAAAGTTCTTAACTTCATTTTCCTTATTGAATCTTGACAGTTCTTTATATATTCTGGATATAAGTCCTTTAGCAGATGTGTTTTCCAAGTACTTTCTCCAAATCTGTGGCTTGTCTTTTTATTCTTGGACAGTGTCTTTCAAAGAGCAGAAATTCTTGATTTTATGAAGGCTAGTTTCTTTTCTTTTAGAGATTGTGTTTTTAATGTACCTATAAAATCTTTATGTGACCCAAAGCCACAAAAATTTCTTCCATGTTATCTTATAGAAGGTTTATAGTTTTAGGTGTTTTTTTTTTTAATGTTTGTTTATTTTGAAAGACAGTGTGTGACCAGGGGAGAGAGACAGAGGGAAAGAAAGAATCCTAAGCAGGCTCCACACCGTCAGCAGGGCTCCATCTCATGAACCATGAGATCATGACCTGAGCCCAAATCAAGAGTCAGACGCTTAAACCCCTGCGCCACCCAGGCGCCCCTACAGTTTTAGTTTTTATATGTATTGCATGTATGTGGCATGAGTTACGAGTCATGATTCTGTTTTGGGGTTTGCTTTTTGTCCTTGCTGTTATTGTTGTTGCTATCTTTGCATATGGGTGTCCAATTGTTCCAGCACCATTTTTTGAAAAATAAACAAAATCCTTTATTTTCCAAATGCCTTTTGCACTTTCGTCAAAAATCCATTTTCTAGTGTATGTACATGGGTCCATTTCTACAATCTCTATTCTATTCCATTGTTCTGTGTATCTATCCTTTTGTCACTACCACACATTTCTGATAACTGTACTTTCTAATGAGTCTTGAAATCAGGGACTGTCAATCCCCAAACTTTGTTCCTACTTTTCAAAATGATTTCAGCTACTCTAGTTCCTTTGCCTTTCCTTGTAATTTTAGAATCATCTTGATGATTTCTCCAAAAAGTCATGCTGGAATTCTGGATAGGATTACAATGAATCTTTATTAAATTTGCTTTTAACCTTAAATACTTGAGTTGCACCAGCAAATTCAAGTCTGGTAGCACTGCAGATCAGCTTCAGACAACAGAAAATACAGTGGATTTTAAGTAAGTGCTAATCAGACAAAGATATTAAACTACCTACTAATATCCTACAAATCCTAGGAATGTAGGAAATGTTCACTGGCTAGAGCTACTGATGACTCACCGAGATGAAGGAGTGACACAGTCTCTCAAGCTTAAGGGAAATATGATCAGTTATACCCCAAGAAGATAATATTACAGCTTTTCCAAGTTGTCAAGATCTTTCAAAAGAAAGAATATCAGGCAAAAGGTTCACTGGCCTTTTTGTATCCATATCCATAACACACACACACACACACACACACACACACACACACACACACAAAGTCATTTGAAATTAAAATCTCTTAGCCATCCACATCTAAAAGAAGCGTTTTCTGAAATGCCAGAAGAAAAGCCTCATCTTATATAGTTGTACTGGCACAGATTAAACATCAGTATAACTATATCAGAACTTTCAGCCTTGCTTTTGAAAAATGTTCTTTTTCTCCGTATTATTAGACGCAGCAAAACATAAAAGTATTTCACCTGGATGAAGATCTGTACCTGGTTGGCTAGTCAGTCCCGGAAGAGATTCCTGCAACTGATAGGTTGAGGTCGAAGATGATGTGCCATCAGCTGTGTTATTTGATGTCATATATGCTCCATACGTTGATGCTGAGTAATACTGTGCATACTGGTTTTGGCCAAAGGCTGTGTAGGATGGATAATCCTGAAATAACAATTGAGACATGTGTGCACTCGAAAGAGAAATTACTCCTGGCATGCTCGAAAGCAAAGCAATCACTATGGCAACTGGAAGATTAGCGTTTGGCTCCGTTTGTTTCAGAGTCCACGGTTTTGAGGGGGGATTCTAGCGAGTGCACATAGTTGTGAATGACCCTGCTGGTTTTGCGAACCAGGTCCCGCACATAATTCTCCATCTTCCTAAAGGTTGCATATTGCTTCACTTATCTGTAAGTACTTATCCAAGGATGTACATCATAAGGTCTTATGTACTGGAAGAGGAGAGAAGGAAATGGAATGAATTCATATTCACAGCATTAGTTCTTACACATCTTTTAATATCACCAGTAAGGAGACAATATGACTGGCCTTCTCAGCTTCCATAGGGACCTCAATGTGCATTACTGTGATTTCTGTTACCCTTCTAGGTTACTCTTGATCATTATGCATGAAATAAAGAGTAAATAAAAGCAAATGGATATTAGAGTTTTTTACCCAGCCCTTTAAAGGCTATGGCATCTAAGATCTTGACTTAAAAGTCTGAAGTGAGGTTTTCAAATATTTAGTTCGCTTTGTTTGTTACAGGGAAAAGAGAATTGAATCAACTCCTCTGACCTGCTTTTTCTTTAAAAATCCTAAGAACCTTAAAGTGATCTAAATAATCCTTCAAAATCCTTTTTACATATTAAGGTAACACATAAAAATTTGTTGCACTATTGGTGTTTAATGTATCTGGCATGTTTTAGCCCAAATTGTTATCAGTGATGACAAATCCTTGGTCAGGATTAAGATTTCGTGGTACACGTTCCTAAGGGAACAAAGTCCACATTTGATATGGTTTCCCCCCGCAAAGAAGAAATTCTTCATATAAAGTAAATACGTGTATAAGCAAATATGTGTATTATCAAAAAGGATTAAGTATAGTTGACCCTAGAACAACAAGAGTTTCAATTGTGCGTGTCCACTTACACACGGATTTTTTTTTTCGATAAATAAAATACAGTACTACAAATGTATTTTTTCTTCCTTCTGATTTTCTAAATAACATTTTCTTTTTTCCTAGCTTATTTATTGTAAGAATACAATATATAATACATATAACATATAAAGTATGTGTTAATCGACTGTTTATGTTATCAGCAAGACTTCTTGTCAACAGTGGGCTAAATTTTAGTTAAGTTTTGGAGGAGTCCAAAGTTATATGTGGAGTTTTGACTGTGTCAGGGGTTGGTGCCCCAAACCCCCCATGAACCATGTTGTCTGGTCCAACTCTAATATGGCAAAACACTTAAAATCTATTTGTTCATTTCAGGACCTGATGTTCCCTCATTGCCACCTGTAAACCAAGGGAAAAAAACCTCTCAGCAATACTTCGACAACATAATTTCTCAGAGTAAAACGTGTAGCTAGTACTTACTTTGTGTCAGGCACTGTTCTAAGACTCTAAGTCGATTTACTCATTTATTCCTCACAACCACCTATGTGGTATTTTTACCCCATTTTACACTGAAGGGGACGAAGGCACAGAGTGGCTATGTGACCTGCTCAAAGTCAGACAGCTAGCAAGTTTCAGAACTGGAAATGGAACCCAGAGAGGCTGAGGCCAACATCTGCGTGCTGAAGCTCCCTCTAAGGCTGCGAAATGCCCATACGGGCAGAAGAAATTACAGGAAAGGTCCAGACTACTAGCTTCTTGTGCCTAAAACGTCTTTTTATACTCAAATGTATTTCAAAGATCTTCCCATCTCTTCATTTCCTCTACTGTCACCCTAGTCCAAGTGACCGTCACTTCCTGTTGGAACCAAGGGACTGTTTTTCTAATTTGTCTCATTTTTAGGTTTGGCTTTCTCCAAAGTGCTGGAAGCCAGAGTAGTCTTTTCAAAACATAAACTTTATGATGCTATTCTCCTGCTCAAAATCCTTTAATAGCTTCCCATTGGGCTTGGAATAAAATTGAAATCCCTTACTGTAAACTACAGAGCCCTACACATACAGGGAGGGCCCTGCCTATCTTCACAAGTAAGTTTCCCCATCTGCCCTCATGCACAGACTAAACCCTACCCTTCTTTGAATTCTCTAGCACACTAAGGATTTCACCTCTCAGGAGTCTGGTGCCTACCACTTCCCATGCCCAAACATTCTGGCCCTCCACCAAATTCTTAGAAGCACTGGCCTGAATGTTGCTTCTACAGGTACGTCTTCCGCAAAATCCTCCCTACTCGATATTAGATTCCTATTAATATTTTTTAATAGGACCCTGTTCTGTCTCCTCGCGCTTTTCAATTCTACATTATGTGTTTATTGGTTTATTGTTTGCTTCTCTCAGTAATTAAGAAGCTCCAGGAGGCATGAATCAGGTCCTATCCACTCCTGTCCCCTCTTACATGTCCCCAGCATATAGACCAGTTCCTAATACCTAATAACTACTCAGTAAGTATTAACTAAAATAATAGACTGGTATTCCAACCATGGTCCAAAATACAGGTTATGTTATGCTGGAGCCACTGGATTTAAATTTTTTCAGATAGTACTGGATCTATTTTATAACATGAATCTGTCTTCTCCTTTATGGATCTTTTTTAAATCCTCCCAAGCGGAACACAGAAGTCTTTCTTTCATGCATATATTTCTATTAGTATATTCGTTATATCCTACCCTCTCTGTTCATATTATTTTCATATCTGTTTCTTTAGAATTGTTTCCCTCCAGACAGCAGAGAACAAGGACATTACTTTTGAAGCTTCAATGCCTAGTCAAAAGTCTAAAGTATATAAATGTTAAAAAAAAGTTTAAAGTCTAAAGTATAGTAAGTGTTCAATAAACGTTTGCTATATCAATAAATAAGTAAAATGAGCTACCTGGATTCTGAATATTTTTAAACATAAAATAGGTATACTGGCTTTGATGTTTCATGTTTTAAGAAACCATTTTCCTAACTAATGCCAAATTAAACAGTTTAATTCTATCAAAAATACTATTTTTCCACACTGTTTAATAATCATGATTTCTGTTTTGCCTTTTGTTACATTAATAAAAATTAAAAGAAGGCAATTAATAGAATTCCTTCAGTAAATCCAAAGAGCCCACCTGTGCAATAAGTTAGATTTTAGAATACATAAAAAGCCCAACAATTACGTTAGAGTAAAATAGTGTATTGCCTACCAAGGAAATCAACTACCCTTGTATCTCAACTACTCTGAGCATGACTGAGAACAAAGGAATAAAGACACAAGATTCTCAAGTGTCATTACAGTCACTCCTCAGAAACATTCATTCTTCTTCCACACATAATTCTAACAAACTAGATTTCAAAACTCACAAAATACTAAAAAAAAAAAAAACATAATTAGGAGGGGGACTAAGGACTGCAAGAGGCAAGCACAGTGACAAAAGCAAAAAAATGACAGCTGTCAGGAAAGTAGGAATCAAACGTTTATTAAAATGAATCAGAACTAAAAGAAAAAAAAATCCAAGAGGCATTTTGTTTAATAACAAAGATTTTGGATTAAAAATGCCACAACTTAATTACTGGTTGTAATTCAACCTCTTCATTAATATTCACAATAACTGGAGAAAATAAAATTATGTTTGGTACAGCTTAAGATAATAGGAAAATATGCAATAAATTTTGCAATTCTATGCCAAATGGTTAAAAAAAATCACTGTTTAAAGGTTTAAAGGGCAAACTTTTAGCAACCAGAAAACCTAAAATACCCAGATTAATACAGATCCCAAGAATTCTAGATATCTAATTTTTACTACTTGAAATGCCATCTTTAAACACAGAAACCTTTTTCTAGGAGAACATGCACTTATATGACAACCTACAACTATTCGTTGGAAATGTGAAAGATATAAAAAGTCGAAATACAGAAAAGCTACGATACCTGTTGTGAACCACTAAAGTTCGTTGAATTGGAAACTGAGTTATTTGCATAAATAGTCGATGATGGGGCAAAACTAGAACCTAGAAAGAAAGAACAGATTGCATTTAAAAAGTATTTCTTTGCAAAATAATAAAAACCTTTCACTTTGCAGAATCCAATGAGAGAAATCTATTTTAAGTTTTGTTAAGGCAACGAAATGTGCAATGTGAAGTTGAAAGATTTATAAGGAAAAATGTGCTTAGTTCTATCCTTCTTGTGACAACAGTTAAAGTCTTTGGTACAGATGTCTGCTGGGCTGAACAGGAGCATGTGGGAACAGTCTTAAGGACAGCAGCTAAAGACATTTAAAGGTTAAATATCTAGAAGAGCAGAGGTTCTCAAAGAATAAAATATTACGCAGAGTAGTTCTAGGAAACTACTGGAACTTTCAAATGGTCATACCAACTGCATACGCACAAAAAACCATTCGAGTTAAACATCTGGATAGGGTTAGCTTAGGAAATAAACACAGAACCCACTGAGAATTAATGCTTAAAGCAACCTGTCTTTTCTTTCTTCCTATGTCCTTTCCTTAGAACCAAGAAAGATGTGAACTAGGGCTTAGACTCAAGGCAGAGCTGCTCATGCTGCAATTACCTAAGGTTTGGAAGCCCCCTAAAATTTTACTACAAGGGGTGCCTAGGTGGCTCAGTCGGCTGAGCATCCGACTTTGGCTCAGGTCATGATCTCATGGTTCATGAGTTCAAGCCCCATATCGGGCTCTGTGCTGACAGCTCAGAGCCTGGAGCCTGCTTGGGATTCTGTGTCTCCCTCTCTCCCTCTCTGTTCCTCCCCTGCTCATGTTCTGTCTCTCTCTGTCTCAAAAATAAATAAACATTAAAAATTTTTTCAAAAAAAAATTAAAAGTTTACTACAAGGTTAGAAGCTTAATTATATATTTTTTCAAATTAGAGAAAAGCAAGTGTAATATCAATTTAAAGATTATTTTTTAAAAAATATGTTCTATGGAAGGGTGCCCGGGTGGCTCAGTCGGTTAAGCCTCTGACTTCAGCTTGGGTCATGATCTCACGGATTTTGAGTTTGAGCCCCACGTAGGGCTCTGTGCTATCGGAGCAAAACCCCCTTTGGATCCTCTGCCCCCCTCTTTCTCTGCCCTGACCTGCTCTTGCATGTCTGTCTCTCAGAAATAAACATTAAAAAAAAATCATGTTCTATGGAATGTACCTGTGAAGAAGTAAGATTAAAGACTACTGACACAGCTGATTGTTTTCTTAATTATTTTTTAATACCTATTTATTTATTTTGAGAGGGAGGGAAGGAGAGAGAGAGAGAGGGAGAATAAATCCCAAGCAGGCTCTGCACCTGACAGAGCCCAATGCGGGGCTCAATGTCACGAACCGTTAAGATCATGACCTGAGGGGCGCCTGGGTGGCTCAGTCGGTTAAGCGTCCGACTTCAGCTCAGGTCACGATCTCGTGGTCTGTGAGTTCAAGCCCTGCGTCGGGCTCTGGGCTGATGGCTCAGAGCCTGGAGCCTGCTTCCGATTCTGTGTCTCCCTCTCTCTCTGCCCCTTCCCTGTTCATGCTCTGTCTCTCTCTGTCTCAAAAATAAATAAACATTAAAAAAAATTAAAAAAAAAAAAAGATCATGACCTGAGCCAAAATCGAGTTGAACCCTTAAATGACTGAGCCATCAAGGCACCCCTGATTATTTGTTTTATCATCGTAATTATGATATTATGTAATTACCACAAACTGACCTGGCCTAGAATACCTAATATGAAAGCATTTTAGGGGGTAAACGAGAATGTACTCATGGTCACTTTAATACTGCTAACTGAAGCTGAGTGGCTCACTGTGGCTTTCGACTGTGTGTAACTATATTTCTACCTACATTCTAGGTAAAAAGAGATCTGCCACTTGAGCTAGAAAGGTCTAAGTAATTAATTTCATTGTAGCCGATGAACTGAAATTTCAATAGTAGTTGACTAAAATATGTTCTTGTAGCCCCAAATGTATCACTAACACTATGGACAAAATGATGGAAACAAGCTTTTAATGTCTTCCTATGCCACTAAAATTCTTTCTGCACCTACTATGTACTGATCAAACATAGGGGCAAAATTAAATACTTGTCTACGGAGGATTGTTTTCGGGGGGAGGTGCAAATTATATAAATATTCCTATGAAGAAATATAGTGTTAATCAAAAGGTATGTAGGAAGGAATAAAATCCGCAATCATTCAATGGTACATAGGACTTAGGAAAGCGCTAACCCAATTTTAAAGATAATCGAACAGCATTATGTACGTAAAGAGTACTGTCATGAATCTGTGAATCTCACTTAAGTAGATGCCAAATGTGTGACTGGCATGAGTTGGAGGATACTCTGCTTGGGCCTAGTTTTATGCAATTTAAATTAAGTATTTAAATTTGGCATGGGGCACGTTGCTTGATGTATATTCAATTACTGTCATTGCGTTTTTTCCTTTGTATTTGTCTTTCCTGATGTGAACAGCAGTGCCAATTAAAACCATTTTCATGGGGGCGCCTGGGTGGCTCAGTCGGTTAAGCGTCCAACTTCGGCTCAGGTCATGAGCTCGCAGTTTGTGAGTTCAAGCCCCGCGTCAGGCTCTGTGCTGACTGCTCAGAGCCTGGAGCCTGCTTCGGATTCTGTGTCTCCCTCTCTCTCTCTCTCTCTCTCTGACCCTCCCCCGTTCATGCTCTGTCTCTGTCTCAAAAATAAATAAACGTCCAAAAAAAAAAAAAAAGAAAAGAAAAACACCATTTTCCTGGATGCATCTTCTTAGTCTGAAGTCAAGGAGTCTCGGTCAAGGAATTCATCCTCATATAACATGTTTCCTGTGTGGCTACTCACCTGGCATCTGGTAAGAATAAGGCGTCTGGCCTGGCTGGGGGGTAGAAAACCCCGGACTGTAACTGAGGCACCCACTCTGTAACGGGGACTGAGTCTGTGAAAGTCCACTCTCTGTCTTGATCCCTGGCAACATCACGCCCAGATCTGTTTGGGAAATGCATGTGCAAAGCATTTCATTAGTCAGATGACCCTACTTCTGAGTTGTAGCTTACATCAGAATATATAACCACTGGCCAGCAGGATTGCCCGCTCATAACCAAAGGAAAAGAGAGGAGATGTGAAATACCGTAAGTGGGCAGGCTGTAGGGCTGTCCTGTCTGTGAGTAGGCTGTGTAGACGGCTGGCTGCTGCATTCCCGAATACTGAGTCTGGCCTGCATAGGCAGTCATTGTTTGAGCTGCTGGTGTAGAAAGAATGTGTGGATAGGGCCTAAATATCAGAAAAATAGCATTACTGTGGCAACAAAGACTGCACATTAATTCAGACAGCTTAGATTCAGCGAAACCTTACAATAGCCAGGAGGTAATGCCCTTCTTTATCCGCAATACAATTGTAACAACAAGGAAGGGACAAGAAAGAGTCTGAATGCCAGGAGCCCAGGCTCTGCGACAAATCGGTCTAATGACTGTGGACAAATAGTTTCAACTCCCTAAAGACCTGCACCTCACCTACGAAATGAGAAATTGGGATCAGATATTATATCTAAAGTGTCTTCCGGGTCTGTAATTCTTATTTACATCTGAAATCGTACTCCAGTGAATGTGCAGACAAGGGAAGTGGAGTACAGGCAAGTGAATATGCTCCTGAGTATACTTCTACTCAGTAGGAGTGAACTAATGTTATGCAGTGGATACAAGAGTCATCAAAAGCCCTACCAAGAACTCTCTACCCAGAACTGGAAATCTTAAAAAAAAGAAAAAAAAAAATGAAGAAGGAAAGAAAGGAAAAAGGGAGACAGCTGCTTCCTGAAAAGAAATGGAATGCCACTCCCTTTATCATGCCAATTTTACAGAATGCTCCCAAATGGATAGCCAAACACCAGCCTCTGTTTAAGGTTATTTTCTATAGCTGCAACAGAAAATAACATTTAAATGTGTGGGAGTCATGGGTCCAATCTCTTCACATATCTGGCTGATTGTAACGGAGTTCAGATATACATTTAACATTGCTCAATGTGACATGTCTACCGTTGTCTTCCATAAGCTGACTACTTTTGTTATAAAAACAATAGAGCATGTTATTCAAAAATACGGTGTTTGGAACTTGAAATCCCGTGAAAACGATGTAATGATCGAACAAATTATGGAGTGCTAATGTCTGAATAAAGTGTAATCTTGTTAGAGTTTCCTGAAGCTACTCGGCATTTTTTGCATGTTCATTAAGAAATCAGTGTTTTCTAGTTTGAGCTTGATGCCTTTCCTCATGGTATATAAATAACCAGAATTAAGGAAAATTGTCCGGAAGAACATGAGTAGATCTCTATTTCTAGATTTGTATCGGATATTTATCTATAGGTCTAATCCAGCCAACTAGTCTATCCAAGTTTCTATCTATTCAGCTATCCATAACACATTTATGTAGATGGACATAAATGTATCCCAATTTCAACTTATGTTGTGTGAATATAGATGAATAAAGTTAACCCTGGAAAATTCTTCTAGCAAATCTGAAAGAATCTATTGACCACTTACTTGGAAGGATATAGCTGTGGGGAGTATTGATGCGCTGATCTGGGGCTGTAGCCACTACTAGTTATTACTGTAAGACACAAAAACCAGTGCAAAAAAAGTTGCTTCATAAATACGTTTCACTAGGATGAAAAAACCAATTTGAAGACATTACTGTGCTAAAGCGATGTTTCTTAAAATTCACACACTTTCTAAACGGAAAAATTTCATTTTCTAAACAGAGACAGATGCCTAAACATCTTATTCTAATTGAACGGTTTCAAGTTTGTTGTAAGAGAATGAAATTAATTCTTGTCACAAACCCTTTCTCTCTGTCACTCTTCTGCTCTCTCACATCGGCAGCATCCTCTTTTGTATTAATACGTGTGAATAATTATCTTTGGTTACAGGTACTCAAGTTCTCACGATGTAAAAGTCCATTTTTAACGTTTACAAACTTTATGTTTTAAATTCCAAATATACGACAGCAACGTACTGCTCTTCCTCCACATTTGTTCTACTAAAATTTTAAGAAAAACGTGAAGTCCCAAGCTGCATTTCGAAATTGTAAAACACTATCATTTTCTATTTCCTCTCCTTGTACCAATCGCAGGAGTAGTGAGAAATGCCGAGTCCGAGATTTTCAAGTAGTAGTTGGAATATGGATAGAAAGCGTGAGTGATAACGCACCACTTCTTAAGAAACACGTTTGCAAGGTACGGCAGCCATCATATTTACAAATATATTCTGAACTATCACAGAGAGTACGCTTTTGGGAAGAACGTCAAGGTGAATGTTGGGTCCTATTAACGTTTCGTCCCAAACTGGAATACAGTCAGAAGTTTGGAAGTTTCTCTTTCCTTTAACCATCTGCCTTGACTAAGACAGATGTATTGCAAATACATGGACTCCAAAGTGTTCAGGCAGGTCCCTCAGAGCCAATCCATACTGGGCAAGCACACAGAGTGTCTTTATTAGGCCATCTGCTGTTCATTCACTTTTCAAAAAGATTAAAGTAGTACACAAGGCAGCGCTGGAATTAGTTTAGTCTAATCAATCATGGTTATACTTCAAAGTACTATGTCCCTTCTAAGTTGTTCATAATAATACTGGAGCTAAACTCTTCGAATTGTAAAAGTGACAAATAGGTTTAGGTTGCTAACTATTTTATGAAACATGATCTATTTCCATATCCAAATGCTATTAAGTACCCTTGTGATCTGTCATTTCATAAACACGTAGGATTGAATATATTTAAAATGCTATTTGGCCTGTAAGCTCTGAGTATGGAAAGTATATTATAGTTTTCATAGCAATCGTGCAGGAAGTATGTTTTCAAAGATACTATGAATCATTTTGGAAAATCATTGAATATGACTAGAGGTGTGTTGTGTTCTACCAAGCAAACTTTAAGTGAACTAGCCATACGTATTTGAAAATAAACGGACCAATGAACTATTTTCTACTTATGTATTAACATAAAGGCATTAGCATTAGGCTGCCTTGTGTAGGATGTTAATGTGTTGATGTGTTAATGTCTCTTCATGTTTAAACCTTTGAAATCAATTTCATGAGAACAAGTTTGTTGTTGTTGTTGTTGTGTCGTTGTTGTTGTTTTACCACACCACTGGCACTAAATGTATATTACACAATAGCAATAGTGTTATTCCACAGAAAATCCAGTGTGATTAATTAGCTCACAATAGTGAACGCTCTGTTTGGCAAAAATAGAGTTAAATGAGGCATAACTCCATGTGTTTTTGTGTCTTATTTATAACACGGTGCTTTGGCACACTCAAGACTTTACAGTAATCAGTTCTTCTCAAGATTGTAAATCACAAGGCTTTTCCGAAGGGACATCAAATAATGAAAAGAACCATTCACCACAGCAGCTTTTATAAAATGAGCTGAAGAGCAAAATTATTGCAGGAAAAAACAAAACCTCCCATATATCTGAATGAATCTGAATATACAGGATGCTTCCTCCCTGGAATGAATGAATCTAGACAATCATGAAAATAATGTACCCATGCCAGTGTCAAGACTCAACCTTTGAAATGTCATGGTAATGTCTTTATATTCACTTTCTAAACAGAATGCAAAACCGTTGGCTCAGAAAACTGACACGTTCACATAAAGCTTGGAGAGCTGGTGCTTCTTAACTAAAATTGACATATGTATTCTAACTCATGGATCTGCAGATAACAAGAAACAACAAAATGTGGCTAAAGCGGGGTGAGATTATGCTGACCAAAGTAAAGTCCGTTTCTCCACAGGGCAGTCTCGTCTCCAGTAGGGTTTCTGGAGATACCGTGTACAGATTTGGGAGACTTTCCTTTTACTCCCCATTGTCATTTAATTAATTAAGAGACATTACCCAAAGCACTCGGCTCATTATACTTCATCATCGCTGCACATAAAAGTAAGGAACCTGCTTGTTTTCAAAATGTCCTGAGAATTAATTACAACAAATTTCTATACAATATTACCAGATTCTCAGAGGGTGATGCAAACAATTTTAAGGTGTTACCCTAATTACTGTGACACCTTAGATCAGTGACTCTCAATGGAGTGGCGGATGGGGAGGGAGGTAGAGGGGTAGGCAGGAATTTTGCCTGCCGGGGGACATTTAAAATGTCTGGAGACATTTTTGGTTGTCATACTGCCATTCTGGGATAGATGATAGGGGTGTTGCTGAACATCTAACAATGCAGATGACAGATCTTCCGCTAAAAAAAAAAAAAGTTAGCCAAATTTTTAATAGTACTGCTGTTGAGAATCCCTGACCTGGAACATTGTCCAAAAGAACCTCGTCCGTGGTGCTGGAAATATTCTGTATCTGAGCTGTTCAACGTGGTGGCCACTAAAAGGTCACATGCAGCTATTAAACGCTTGTAATGTGACTGGTGTGACGAGAGACACAATTTTTACTTTTAAAGCCAAATTTTCAATAATTTACACTTAAATAGCCACATATGGCCAGTGACGACTGGACAGCACAGCCCTGGATAATTCTTAAATGAAAACTGGCAAACTATTTGTAAAGATAATGTGACTGCATTTTAGACAGGATGACTGTTTACAGCACTTTTGTTTTCCAGTTTTGTATTTTCCAATGAGGTCTTCCAGAAGTCATGGCCAGACTGATCAGAACACTGTTCTGTACTCATTTATACAAGTGACCAGCTGGGAGGCCTGGACCGTCTGGCCTTAACCACTTTTAACTTATCTGTGTCTCTGTATTCTCGCCTATAAAACAGATCAGAGACCTCCATAATTCTTTCTGGAGCTACCATTGTACGATTTTGTCACTTAGCTTTCAATTAGCTGGTGGTATACTACTTAAGGATGTCAGCAATTAGTGATTCCGTTCCTTTCCCTAAAAATGTGTTCAGAAGCATTCGCTCTGCAAAAAGTTTACAAGGGATATGGTAGGTGAACAATAAAGAATGCTAGAGTAAGCTGGTACCTATCTATCTCCTGGGAGGCAAGTGAATTGCTAGAAGGGATACAGATTAGCACATGTGAGTTTCTATGCAGGCCGTATGAATTATTACCTCTCTCTGTCTGGGATACTAATATTTATATGAATACATGGTAACTGCCCCCGATCAGTGTGTGAACAAATGAACTGGGATCATCTGTATCTATAAAAATCAAATGCATGCTACAATGATGTTATACTCAAGGATATACCTCAACTCTTTTCACATAAAACCTTTGTATGTGAGAATACGGATAAAACATAAGACATCTTACAGTCGAATAACAGAGTCAAGATGTAATTACCACAGATACTCTTCTAGGTTTACTGTTCATCTTTGTGCTATTTAAGTTCCTCCTCAGGTTAAAAAAAAAAAATCCTTTCACCGGATCATAAATTAAACAAAATAGCGGAACTTAAAATCTTTAATGAAGTCAACTTAATGCGCGTCCTTTGGGCCCACCTGGGAGTTATCAGGTATTTATATTTAAAGGGATTGACGTTTAAAGACACGCTATTGTTCTCTTTGAAGCACTGAGTCAAAGTAGTGCTCTCAGGCTGGGTTCTAATGCAACCAGCATGTGTCTTCCTGCAGCCCATTAACCTTTAATACTTGTCACTCAGCTGCTTACACAGGAGGATTTTTTTAAACCCGGAGAGGAAACAAGGTTATTTAGAAGGAATCAAATGGATAGTTTTACATCTCGAATGTTGGGAGAGAAGGGGGTTTTTAATGCCATTTAAATGGACAAGTTAAGGGAACAAAGGCAACTATTACAACCTAATTATCAAATTAAACACTGTATAAAATAATTACAAAGGGAGCCCGCTCTGCCTGTTTCTAACAAGAAGGGCAGAGGGTTGTCTTGCTGGCCACTGAAAATCCAGCAACACGATTCCAGACAGAATTTTTAAAAAAATATACAGGGTTGCGACAGTAAGTTCTCAAGAAAGTAAGCCTCTTGCTAAGTTTGGAACAGTCCGCATTCTCAAAACTCCGCTTTGGTATTTATGCCGCGTGTTCGCTAGGAAGACCATGTGTATGTACCCCGATGTGTACGTAGCAACACATGAGCTTAAGGCTTTACCTGACCCAGTAAAAGTGTCAAGGGCTCCATCTCCAGAGGTGGTGGCCGCTTCACTGCTGTTCAAAGGCTCTGTTTTGACTGCAAGGAGAGACACTATGTAGAAGAATAAGTACATGTGAGTTTGAATTCTAAATTTTTATCAAAGACGCTGACTGTTCCACTAGTGGTTTTTCACGCTACCATGGGCATGCAAGAGAAAACTTGAGAGGTCGATGAGGAAAGTTTTGTTAATTTAGCTTCTAGAAAGTGGGCATGCATTTATAGAGGATTCAGTATGAGAGTCCTCTGCCTAAGCTAGTTCTCTCAGATCCGGCTTTTCAAGGCAGTCAACCTTGAACAGGCAACCGGCAGTACACTTATTTGCATGTGTAACTCACCTAGGCACACGCTGGGATTATAGTCACAAGACAGAAAAAGGGAATCACAGTCAGTCTTCAGCACATTTCATCCAAATCATAACAAAGAGATTTACTAGCTTATATTTTATTCTTCCCGAGGAGATATTAAAAAGAAGAAGAAGAAAAAAAAAAAGACTGATTGCCTGAGAGGACAATGGAGGTGAATGCAAATACAGAAACCATGGACCTGTTCCGGTGACGGGTGGAAAATGAGGCACTCAATAAATTTCTGCTCTAAAAAATACTAAAGAGTCCTAAGATGTTGGGCTTTTTATTTTAATGGTATAACAATTTTTATTGCATTACAGAGCTAAGCAGAGAGACAGAGATAATTTCTACAGCAGCAAGTACATCTTCTGAAAACCCTTTAACGTGTTATTTCTACTTTGAAGTGGTGTGTTTGGCCAAAATCTTCACTTGGGAATGATGTAGGCTGGCATTTATAATTGTCACTACTAGATGCAGTGAGTGGGGGAGGGGAGCCGTGAAAAAGCCTCCACCTGTTTTTGTCACACCATATTTTCCCTTCGTGGGCAACGCTCTGCTACATAGATCACAGCAGCAAGGGGATAAACTAAATGATTTTCTACTTAACACCTCTTAGCTTTCCTGGTCATAAATGGGATGATAAAGTGAAAGAAGTTAGAAGCAAGCAGAAAACTATAAAGAAGAAAACTGAAGACCCGCTAACCAAGAGCAAACGTGACCAAAAGAATAGTGGGGTCAGAGCGTCCCCATCAACCAAGCCAGTCAGCAAAGTTACTCTGTTAGAAAAGCAATTAACTGATGGAGAAACATGCAGTAACGATTATGCTCTCTTTTCACATGGACAGAATGGACCGGACCCTCCCTCAGTGAGCCCTGAGGTTAATTTAGCATCCATGATTTAATAATATCATGAAGATCTGATGAAAGATTCAGAGGAGAACTGCAAAGGTTGGAATGAAGAAGTAAAGAAATGTGGATTACTTATCCCAGCCAAAAGGAAGTGTAAGGTTGACCTATTTTTCAATAGCAACGATAATCTAAGAATTAGTGTCTAGTTACTCTTAGGATGATAAATAATGAACTGGTGGTTAATACTTTACAGTAGTGATTTGTGGAGCAGTCCATGTACATTGCACTTGACTACTAATTATATTTAACACAACAAAATTATTTACTACTACAAAATCATGTATCAATAGCTTGCTATGTGCTAGACCATTTACACGTAGCTAATCGCTAAAACAGCTCCCACCAATGTGAACCACTTTATCCATTTTCCACCACAGGAAGCTGCTGAAAGCGGCTCGAGAGCTTGCATATGTTCTACTGCAGGAGAGGAGGGAGCTAAGATCTGAACTCAGGTCTTTTTAGCTCTACATCCCCAATCTCTCCACCATAACCAGCTGCCTTCCTTTAGGCATGAAAATGGCATAATTGTTCCCAGCAGGGACTCTTTACAAAGGCTCGGAGAGTGATATAAGAACGGGGTTAGCCCCTAGACAGCATACTTAAGAAAACTACGTTGGGGCGCCTGTGTGGCTTATTCGGTGAAGCGTCTGACTTCGGCTCAGGTCAAGATCTCGCGGTTTGTGAGATTGAGCCCCACGTCGGGCTGTCGGCTGTCAGCACAGAGCTAGCTTCATACAGATTCTGTCTCCTTCTCTCTCTGTCCCTCCCCCACTCACATTTTCTCTCTCTCTCTCTCTCTCTCTCTCTCAAAAATAAACATTAAAAAAAAAAAGAAAGAACACTATGCTAAAAATGAAAACCGTGAGGCACACCTCAGTGGCTCAGTCGGTGAAGCATCTAACTCTTGATCTTGGCTCAGGTCACGATCTGACAGTTTGTGAGTCTGAGCCCCGCACAGGGCTCCGCACTGATGGTGTGGAGCCTGCTTAGGATTCTGTCTCTCCTTCTCCCCGCCCCTTCCCGGCTTGTGCGTGCTCCCTCCCTCTCCCTCTCCCAATAAGTAAATAAACTCTAAAAATTAAAAAAAAAATGAAAAATGAAAACTGCAAAATACGGGAATAGGCTACTAAAGTATGGTTTCCGTTTCTTTCTCACAAAATCTTATAAAAGACAATGAGCAGCCAGTTTGAAAGCAGATAAAAACAGCACACACTTCAAAGCTACTTAACCGTGCCAGGTGCTGTTGCTGTGCCTTACAGATATGAACTCATTTCCTTCTCATGACAATCATACGACGTAGATAATATGACCATCTTACTTCTTCCAGATAATGATACTGAAGTACACAGTAGCTAAATAATTTTCCTATAGTCACACAGCTAGTAAGAGCTAGAGTTCGATGGTTTCGGAATCCAGATTCTAAACCCTACTGCCTGACAGGAAGCACTAACTAATCGAGAATCCCTTTCATCTGTATGATGACCCACCCAGAGTGTGACCTAGATGGATGCAAAGCTCTCTCTGCGATGCAATGTCCACTTGTGACTTCTGACAAAAAAAAGCAGAGTCCGAAGCCTTCCTCAAAACTCATACAAGAAGACAGTCTCTCGAAACTTCCAAATTCTAATACTGGCTAATTTCCTAAATCTATAAATAATACTTGTAAAATAGATGGTATTACATATTTGTGAATAGAGGAGAAAGGAGCAGAACGTGAGCTGGGTCTATGAAAGTAGTCCAGGAGCCAGACACAGGGATTAGTTATGTTACTGTGGATCCCAACTTTGTATTGATAGTGATTATAATGTCCTCAATTTGAAAGTTTCAGATGGTCAAAGGAGAAGGAAGAAAAGGGAGACAAAGAGTTTGTGGTTGCATTCATTATAGTGGAAACATCTCTCATTAAAATTTTAAAGGTCTGCATTTAGTCAAAGACAGACAGAGAAGTTTCATTTTACTGGGAAAAGGCATCCGTAGAAAGTACATGAAGTAAAGCGTAAATGTCAAGGTATGTTCAGGGTACTAACATGCATGGGTTTTAAAGCAATCATTCAACAAATGGGTGTTAACATTTGGGGAAAAACTGCACATTAATGCTCATCTATTTTTCATATGCAGATAAGAACAAAGGGGAAAAGAGGGAACTTTAATTACGCTACCACAGAAAATAAAGTATTCTCAAGTTAAGTGGTGTCAACAAACATCTCTTGAGCTTCAAGTAAAATGCAGTTATTTTGGTTTGTTTTTTTTTAAAAAAAAACATCAAATAATGATCAATAATTTGCTTTTTCAGGGGCAGGAAACTTAAGAGAAGTGAAATGGATATTCCGTATATGATTCGTTGGTTAGAAAGATGTTAGGATATGAATGAGTATCTTAATATTTATAATAAAACAGGTAACTCTTTTAAAGAAAACACTACTTTAATTATAAAGTTTGAACACTGCAGGTCATTTTCAATAAAGGTCCAAATATATTTGAAGTGTATTCCATTTTTTGTCTTGCTTTTGTTTCTGCACTTGAAATTGATATACTATATACTTTTGTAGTGGCAGGCAAAATTTTTTTAGTTACATATGTGTAAGGCATTACTAGAAAGATAGCCATCAATGAAATATCTTACTGTTTTCTAAAACACACAAAATCCTCATTCCAAATGATTATCAGTGTATATTCAGTGTCATGTTCAAATGTATTTTTTTCTGACTGCGTTTCATTTTTCTCAAATTAACATAGAGGTTAAATAGGTCTTTGAACTTATCAGGACAATGTACACAATTATTACATGCTATAAAGTGGAAGCGACACTTAAAAAACATTTTTTTTTAACATTTATTTATTTTCAAGAGACAGAGACAGAGTGCAAGTGGGGGAGGGGCAGAGAGAGAGAGGGGGAGACACAGGATCCGAAGCAGGCTCCAGGCTCTGAGCTGTCAGCTCAACGCCCAATGCGGGGCTTGACCCCACCAACAGTGAGATCATGACCTGAGCTGAAGTTGGACGCTTAACCTACTGAGCCACCCAGGCGTCCCTGGGACAATCTTTTATAAGAGATAGACGTATTTTTCAACAAAATGAAATTTACAAATATTTTGATATCAAAAACAATGATCATATTTTACTGCCCTTAAGAGTATTGTGGTTTTTGCCCTTCTATATGTTCAAAATAAGTAATTTAGGATCCAGGATTAATCCAGTAGTTCAGGGTTTCTCTTACAATGCAATGAGAAACTATAGATAGCCCTTTGTACAGAACTTATGATTCAAGAAGTATTTGTATTGTCAGCACCCTGCTACTACTTATGCATTTACAATTTGGATGTTTTTCAGAGAGCATTGGAAACACTGGGGAAAAAAAAGAAAAAAGTCAAAATAATTTTAATATATTGATTTTAATATATTGGTATAATTGGCTTTTATTTTTTACCTTCAAAGATAACTGATATCTATGGATTAAATCAAGATTGTATGTGATTCTTGTCAGCTTTCAGCTATGGCTACACTGATTTCCTCTCTTCATGCCTCAACCTTCATCCAGACCCTCCTCTGCATATTTTTGAAGCACATTTAACCTTGCCTGTTCAGATTATCTTTGGAACTCAAGTACAACATGAATGTACATTAATTATTTGTGGAGAAAGTCTGCTTTATTGTAAAAATTCAAAGTTGGTGTTCATTAGTTGTAATAGCAGACTTCATTCTTGAAAGAGAAAGTAACGCAAGTAATTTACATTTTACATTCACTTCCAAAACCTGCCTTTAAACTGGTGTATGCTTAAAAGACATCTATACGTTAGCTCAAAATATCCTCCTTTCTGAACCACAAAATCACCCACAGCTCCTTCTGACAGCACAGGTTCTAAAAAGAATTTCAGGCAGAGTGAGATCAGGAAGGTACAATTTATAACACTACAGGGGAGCACACAGTATCGCCTACCAGTTTTAATAATTAGTGCAGCCTATGATTTATGTTCATCTATATCAATATATTCACCTTAAAATCTATGAGCTCTAAGCGCCTTTCATTCCTAAATATCCAGAAAGTGTTTAATTTTGTCAAACAATTTGACAAAGCAATGTATGGCTTTCGTTCCAAAAAAGAAAATCTAAAAAGAGTAGAGCCATGATGGTAGATGGCTCTATTGCACGAACACAGAACATCCAGAAACAAATCCCTTGCATGAGTCAATCACCTATATATTTAAAATTCTGGAAGATTCTTTCCTATGACATGTAGGTTTTCAAATACAGAAAATGCTATAAACCTGATCAGAATGTCCAATTTTGGTTCCCCCAAACCTTCTCTTTAAAGTAGCTTCTTAATCTCCATGTATAATCAAATATTCCCTCCCTGTGCTATGTACCCACCTTGAACACATTATGCACTCATTATTTTCTTGTCTGTTTCCTTCTGCTAGACTTTTGGTCCCTTGCTGGACAATATCATATTCTATAGGTCACTGGGTTCCCATTTCCTAGCACAGAACCTGGCATATAACAGGAACTTGATACGTTTTAATTGAGAAAGTGAAAATCCACTTTTTGATCCTACCCTAAGCAATCCCAACAGACATAAGTGTTTTTGTAAAGTATAGCTAATCACGAATCTTGAAACACTAAGCAAATTAAAATCTTACCTATACCTGGAAGTACCTTTTCATATGACTGGCATGCATTTACATGCCTAAATATGCATATAACGAAGTATATAGAGAATACGTATAGCCCTGTATCAGGAGTGGGCAAACTTCATCCGACGTGCCAAATCTTCCCTATGGCCTGTTTCTGTGTAGTCTGTGCACTAAGAATGGCTTTTACATTTTTTAACAGTTGAAGAGTATCAAAAGAAGAATATTTGTGACCTGTGAAAATTTTTTTGAATTCAAATTTCAGTATTCATAGATTAAGTTGTGTTTGAATACAGCCAAGGCCTTTCATTGATGCATTGTCTATGGCTGTTTTTGTGCAACAATAGCTTGCAAGCTTGAAATATTCACTATCTGACCTTTTACAGAAAAAGTGTGTTGACCACTGGTCTGTATGCTAGGGTATGAGCGCATTTATTACACTTCTACTGACAGTTCTACATTTTAACAATTTTATAAGCAACAGAAGTTTGAAAGGAAAATTAGTTTCCGGTATCAGTCTGCAGATGTAATTATATAATTAAGACTATGGTGTTGAAGCATTTTAAATCACTTCAAGAATAATGTAATATATTTAAATTTTTTTTAATGTTTATTTATTGTTGAGAGGGACAAAGACAGAATGCGAGTGGGTTAGGGGCAGAGAGAGAGGGAGACACAGAATCCGAATCAAGCTCCGCGCTGTCGGCACAGAGGCCAATGTGGGGCTCGAACTCACAAGCTGTGAGATCATGACTGGAGTCGAAGTCGGTGGCTCAACCGACTGAGCCACCCGGGCGCTCCTAATGTAATACATTTAAAGAGTACCAATGTAGTATGGTAGGATATTAAGGTGACACTATGAACTTATTCATATTAGTAAAAACTATACAATTAAAATCTTTTTGAAAATCTCAAAGTTAATGGAAGGATTTTGAAAAGCCACGAACTTAGCTTTTGCTTTTTCCTTTCATTATAATTTTATAGTGATCCAATTCCAACAAAAAACTCCAAGATTACTGTCAATGGAAGAGATTATACACCAAATCCTTGTCTGTTATAGACACCCAACACACACCCATACAATAAGTACTCCAACGTGATTAAAATCCATAAATTCACAAATTTCATCTCAATCTGCCACTAGGACTGTATCATTAATAATCAAAGTACACCTAATATTTTACTACTAAAAGTTTATCTTCTTTGGCCGGTTTACACATCCTAAATGCAGAAGAATTTATTACGTGACAAAGCAACTGGAGAGTCTTTTAACACGATGCATGTTTTCAACTTCCTTAAAAACTGTTGCCTAGTTATAATTGAATTATTAATTAAAGAAAGGGAAATATACTCATGTTTATTGGCAAACAATTTGTATATGCTATCTAATTAAAAACAAAAGCTTTCCCAAGGAAATATTATCATCCTCCTTTTTAGAAAGAGATTGAAACTTGGAGAGGTTAAGTAACTTGTTCAAGGTGACACAGCTAGTAAGTGTGCTCCTCCTCTTGGCACGGAAGTCCTTGTTTTTTTACACGGCCACATGAATCTTAACGTTAACACTAAGAACTTGGAAAATCTGATGCTTAACACTTAGAAAAATGTTTCTGGTTGAGACTAGATCTAAATCACTAAACACTGATTGTACGCATTCACTATGGCAAAGCTGTCCGTGTTACATGAATATTTTAGAGCAGAACAGCCGTGAGCTAAAAAAAAGTGTTTTCAACACGCTGTTTTAAAAAAACACATCAAAACTAGAATATTTTATGATTTGACAATTATGAAATTTAAATACTGGGACCCATAAATAAGGTTTTATTGGAACCTAATGAATCTCATTAATTTATTTATGCATTGCCCATGGCTGCTTTTTGAGTTATGATGGCAGAGCTGAGTAGTTGAAACAAACACAGTATGTTCTATAAAGGCTAAAATATTTGCTATCTGGCTCTTTACAGAAAGAGACCCCTGAGTTACAATTAAGAGAAACTAAATTCTTCAACATATTTTTAAGTATAAAAAGTATATTTTGGGGCACCTGGGTGGCTAAAATGGGTAAGCGTCTAACTCAAACTCTGTGAGTTCGAGCCCCACATCAGGCTCTGTGCTGACAGCTGGGAGCCTGGAGCCTGCTTTGGATTCTGTGTCTCCCTCTCTCTCTGCCCCTCCCCCACTCATGCGCGCTCGCGAGCGCGCTCTCTCTCTCTCTCTCACAAAAATAAACGTTAAAAATTTTTTAAGAAAGTATATTTTAAGTGTGGAATCGAAAAAAAAATTCAAGCCAGAACTCTAAAGATATAAGTAATGGGCATAACGGAGTATTCTTCATTCACTGGTCATATATTTTGATTTAATCAGAGACACAGCAAGGTCCAGCCAAACTGCCTATCCTAACTTCTTTCTTGTAATGCACATTTCCAATAGGTAGGGAGGTTTTCTTTTTAATCTTAATATTGGATGATTCCATGTTAGTGTTATAGTTTTGCTTTTAGTTTTTAATTTTGTTAGTGTATTAACTTTTGATTTAGAGAGTGTTTAGACTTTTATATGTTTTATGTATATGAAGTAAGTATCTTTAGTTCAATGTATTGTAAGAGTTAATATTAATTTATAATTTTAAATGTACAGCTTTCATCACTGATAATTCTTTAAATGGTGGAATTAAAAAATTTTTTTTTTAATGTTTATTTTTGAAAGAGACAGAGACAGAATACGAGTGAGTTAGGGGCAGACAGAGAGAGGGAGACACAGAAGCAGAAGGAGGCTCCAGGCTCTGAGCTGTCAGCACAGAGCCCGACTCAGGGCTCGAACTCGCGAGCTGTGAGATCATGACCTGAGCCAAAGTCGGACCCTCAACCGACTCAGCCACCCAGGCACCCCTAAATGGTGGAATTTTAAATGTTTATGTTACTTTAGGTATTTTAATAGGAACATTTATTGAAGTCCATAAAATGGCAACTATCTTTTTGCCACGTTCAGAATTTAAATAAAGACAGTCTGTAGGTTATGGCGATGACTGAGGTTGTGTACATGCACAATATGCTTCACCTGCTCTTATTGATAGGAGTGCTGTGCTGAATTACCCACTTAATCGAACGATATGCAGTTAGAAAAACAACAGATGCATCTGTTTGTACATTACAAAAAATGTCAGAGAAGAAGGCTACTGATCTAAGGAATCTACTATTAGAATACTAGCTGGTAAGAAAAAAAACATAGTCAACTTATCCATAAACAACAAAAAGTCACGTTTATCTCTCCTTTTTCTTTACAAGTACTGAACACAGAAAAGGAAGTGCAGACAGAAATAGCGACAGAAAGCACACCAGAAGGGCAACACCACACACCCAAACACATGCAGTGTACCATCATCTCTCATACTTGTTGCAGAAGAGGGGGTGTTGCAACTCAGCAACCAGTCTGCAGTGTTTAAAACAGTCATGTTGTCCCCTGAGAACAGGAACAGCGTAAGGGTTCATTGTCTGAATGCCTGCCCTGCGTACATGAATAGTCTTCAAAGCTTGCACTGTTTCCTGACCTTTTAGCCCAAATTATACCTGCACTGTATGACTTTTACATTTTATTTTATCAGGTCTGTTTTAGTTCGGTTAAATATATATGCCTGACGATTAGTGAATTCCCAAGGTTTGATTCCAGACTTTTAAAAAATCTTATTATACGTACACAAGTTAAGGTTTAAGTACAAATGTTCTTGCACCAGGAATCATCACTGAACAATCTTACAAATTTGCAATCCTCCAATTAATAAGCTAAGAGTATAGATGCATGTTTAGAGACAAATAAACATTATCAACAAGGAAAATGTTAATCTACAGAGGGTTTGGTGTAAAACATCATTAAGTACAGGCGAGTTGCAATGCACACAACTTCACAAAAAATTTTTAGCTTGCACAGCTATTTTAAAATAAATGGGAAGAGGTGTACCAGTTTCACAAATACTTACTGAAAATTTAAAAGAAAATATGATGTGGCAAATGTTGTTATCTAATAATATGATTAGTTTATATTTTAAAACAAATTTCATATAATTTTTCTCCTATTGACTAAAACAGATATATAAAACTTAAAAACGATGGTGAATAATTTAAGAAGTAGCTTACACATAATATGTGTGTATATATGTCATCTCTGTATATTCTGATGCAAAAATTAGACCAAATTTTATGATGGCTAAATGCATTCTATAAAATCAGTAGGACAGAATATTTGAAATGACTATTGTTACCATATGCTTCGCCATAATTATAGGTTAATCAAATGAGAAAATATATGAAAAATTTTTATCCTCATTTTAAATACATTAGGTATTACTCTCTTTGAAAAGAAAATGCAGCAGGCATATTTTCCTATTCTCAAACCACTTTTAAGAAAAAGGTTTTTAAGAAAGAATTGGGGTAGCCTTTCCCCTACAATTCGAAATTAAACCAAAAACTAGTGTAATTAGTATAATTTCTCTTCTCTTCTCTTCTTTTCTCTTCTCTCTCTCTCAAGATCAGAGTGCAAATCTTTTCGGTCACATTTTCTGTATTTTTTTTGAATACCGACAAGGGCAAATACAAAAAGGAAGCTTTGTTAAAAGCCCTTAAAATGTTATTCAGGGCTATTTATTCTTTCTGAAAATTTCCAGCTACCGAGGAGATGTAAAAGTTTCAATAAAATCAACAGCATGATCAATAACCTATTAGCCATATATATTCCTTGGATATAATACTGGCTAGGTTATTGCTAATAAGGTTACTTATTAGCATATCCCTCACATGTGGAATAATAGCGAACACTGAAACGTCATTCCGGGTTTCTTCAGGGCGGTACACTTACCTCCTGTCCCATTTGTGGTGACCGATGTGCTGCTGAGATTAGCCTTCTCCAGTTTGGAGCTACCAGGAGTATCACCACTTCCGACAAGAGGATGAGGACTTGCTAGGTCCTGCATTTCCATAGACCTGTGAAAGCAGGAAGCAACAGAGAGAAAGCAGAAATCTTAGCAATAATTTCTTAATAAACTATATATATCATTCCACCGAGCACACATGAAATCTCATAGTAAGAATTGAAACCGATAGCTAAGACTTCTTTGCTAACCAGGTGAACATTGTCATGTTCCATCAACAATTAATAAATAAATAAAACTTCCACGGTAATGGGCCTCGTAATTAGTTTATTTGTAATCTTACTCTTGTATATAATGAAGTACAGAAGATAGCAGATTCTGTCATCTTAGCTGTTTGAGTTGATACAGATTATCCTTCCTCCTACACTAATCATCTTCGTTATAAACATGTAGAAATGTTGAAAATATGTGACTCCTAAAATTTGATGTCCCCAGGCACCAGTGAAATAAAGTATAAACTCAAAGCCAGAGCAGAAACTTCTGGCTGACTTTGTAGACCCAGAGCTTAAAACTGAGCCTAAGGACTGAGGGTTAGAGTTGTTACAACTTTAGTATCTATTCAGGAATAGAAGACTTGACTTAACTTCTGTTTCAGGGAATGTGTTGGAATTGAGCAGAGACTCTTGAAAGGCTAACCCTCTTTGGAAACAGAAACTCAAGAGCAGAATTTCACAGTGGTCCAAAAGAAGCCACACATGCATCAATGAAAGAAGGGAAACACAAGAGATAAACCAAAATTGAGAGAATTTATAACCAACATGCAACCCTACACAAAATACTGAAGACCTTCAGCTGAAAGTAAGGATACCAGATAAAAACTCAGATCTACAGGGAGGAATGAAGAGTGGTTGAAATGTAAATATATAGGTAAATGCAAAGATTATCCTTTGTTTTTCTTTTAATTCATGAAAGACAGCCAACTGAAACAAAAAACACCTATAACATTGTATTATGCGATTTATAATATGGTATAAGAGTAAAATATGTGTCAATAGCACAAAGGATAGTGGGGCAAAATGATATTCTTTTAAGGTTCTTTCATTTGGCATAAGATGTTTAGGATACACCAAGTAATCCCAATATTAAATATTAATAAGAAAAATACTAACAGGTATAACAAAAAGTCAATGGAATAATTAAAATAAAACATTTAAAAATTTGATTAACCTCAAAGACCAGGAAAAGAGAAAGGAAAAAATAACATATGTGAAAAATAGAAAACACACAGCAAGATAGCATACTCACGCCTAACCAGATCAATGATTACACCAAATATCAATGGACTAAATGCTCCAATGAAGAGCCAAAGATTGTCAGGTTGGAATAAACAGACACAGGACAACTATTACGGGTCTACCGGAAAAGTACTTTAAATACAGGTACACTGTGATACTATGGTGTACTGCTCAGAATTCATTCCTACAGCTGCTGGGAGTGTTACCAACTGTTAGTTCTCAACTAAATTCCTTTCCAAGATTTGATCTCAACCAGAGTCATTTTGCCCCAAATCACACTCTTTCCTTTAGCCTTCATCTACTGACTGGTCATGAAGGGGTATAAAGATACTTCCCATACCCTGAAGGTCACTCAAGTCTAGAGCCACCATAAGATCAGTTGAGACCTTTGTTGCAACTACACTGAAGTTCAAAGTCTCTCAGTCTAATCATGTTTCCTTTACCCCTCAAATGTATTACTACTGAAAGCACAACCCAATAAACTCCTGGCACATAAATCTCCATGTTAGAGTCTGTTCCCTGGGAACCTGAACCATGATAAGGCACAACTAGGTTCAGGGTCAAGGACAGAAAACAATATAACATGTAAATAATAAACATTAGATAAATGTTTGGGCTACTATAATATCACACAAAACGGCCCTCCAAATGAACAGTATTGGCAGATACAAAGAGATAATTAAGAAAATGAAATAAATGATAAATCCTTTAGGATATAATAATCCTAGATGTGCATACCTACTAGCCAAGCCTCAAAACATACAAAGCAAAAACTAACAGTGTCAAAGGAAGAAACTGATCAGTCCATGATCATATTTGGAGCTTTAATAACTTTCTCTCCACAGTAACCAACTGCAAAAGTAGACATTATCATCAACATGCCATAACTGACTTACTGATATAGTACACTAACACCCAATAATTATAAAAATACATATTATTTTCAAGTGCACATAGAATGTCCATTGAAAGGACTATAAGGTAGGTATAATAAAATAAGCATCATTATATTTTAAATTAAACCTTATAGAGAATAGTATCTGGCCACAATGAATTAAATTAGAAAATAATAGTAAAATACATGAAATAACCATTAATATTTGAAAATTAAACCCCACACTTCTAAGTAACCTATGAGTCAAAGAAGAAATCACAAATAAATGTAGAAACAAATGTAGAAAATACTCAGGACAAAATAACAATGAAAACACATCAAATCACCCCACATGCAGTCAACTGATCTGGAGTAAAGACAGTTTCTCTAATAAATGGAGCTGGAAAAACTAGACACACACACACACACACACACACACACACACACACACACAAACTAGACACAGACCCTACACTATACTCTTCACAAAAATTAATTCAAAATTGATCACAGACCTAGATAGAAAATGCAAACCTATAAAACTCCTAGAAGATAACATAAGAGAAAACTAGATGACTTTGGGAATGACTTTGAGTTTTGAAAACACCACCAAAGACAGAATCCATGAAAAAAAAATAATGATAAGCTGGGTTTATTAAAATTAAAAACTTCTCTTCAAAAGTCAATGTCAAGAGAATTCAAGTTGGAGCAGAGGGTATATGGGAAATCTCTGTACCATCCTCTCAACTGTGCTGTGGAACTTTAGCTGAAGAAAAAATAGTCTTTAAAACAAAAAAAGGCAACATCAAATCACTTGTGAAATGCAAATAAAGCAGTAGTTAATGAGAAATTTATAACTTTATATGATTATATTAGAAAAGGAAAAGGGTTTAAAATCTGTGATCTAAGTTTCTACACTAATAAATTAGTGAAAGAAAAGCAAATTAAACCCAAAGTAAATAAAAGGAAGGAAACAATAAAGAGCATAAATAATTAAACTAGAAAATCTATGTATAATGAAGACAATTTACAAATCCAGAAGATGACTGTTAGAGATACTAAAATATTATAAAGGATAATGAAGACATATTATGAACACTGTGTCAAAGCATTCACCACTTTTGATAAAATCAGTGAAATTCTTAAAAGACACAACCTATAAACTTTACCCAATAAAAATTACAAAATGCAAATAGTCCTCTATCAGTTAAAGAAATTGAATTCATAATTAAACATTTCCCCTTCCCCCCCAAAACCCCAAAACAACAAACAAAAACAACTCTAGGGCCATATAGTTTTCTTAGTGAATTCTAGTAAATATTTAAGGAAAAGTTCAGTCTGTTATAAATTCTTGAAAAAAAAACACAGGAGGGAACACATTTCACTCAATTGTATGAGAAAAGGATTACCCTCATTTAAAACTTGACAAAAACAATTTTGAAAAAAAAATACGGATCTCTATTTTTCATGAACATAGATAAAAATAATTAACAAAATATTATCAAGTGAAATGTAGCAATAAAATGATTAATATATCATAACCAAGTGGGTTTTATCCAAGAATGAAAAGTTTATTTAAAATTTGAAAATTGGGGTGCCTGGGTGGGTTAAGCATCTGACTCTTGATTTCAGCTCAGTTCATGATCTCCCAGTTTGTGAGGTCAAGCCCTGCACTGGGCTCTGTGCTGGCAGTGTGGAGCCTGCTTGGAATTCTCTCTCTCCCTCTCTTTCTGTCCCTCCCCTCTCTCTCTCTCATGTTAACAAATAAACTTAAAAAAAAACATTTGGAAATCAAATAATGCAATTCAATATAGTAACAGAGTATTATTTCAAGTACAAAAAAAGCATTTGACAATATTCATCATCCATTCATGATACAAACTCTCAGCAAACTAAAAGTATTTTCCTCACATCTGATAAAGACCATTCTTGAAAAATCTATCATATTTAATGAAAAAATATTGAATTTTTTCTCCTAAAGATCAGAATCAAGGCAGGGATAGCTAGCTGTTTTTCCCATTTCAACACATTTGCCTGCTAATATTAGCTAGTACAAGAGGACAAAAATAAATAAATAAAAGAGGTAAAGTTTTGAAAGAGAGAAAAAATACTGTTAATTCACAGATAACATTATTAGTTATGTAGAAAACACTGAGAAATCTATAAAAACAAAACAAAACACACTAGAATAGATGAGTGCATTTACCAAATTACAGGTACAACGTCTTGCCAGTACTAGATTGAAACATGAACCAAAATATCTGAAACTTCAGTCAATGCTGCTCCAGTTCAAATATTGAAATATCAAAATGATAGTTATTCAGAAGACTGGAAGTTCGAATGATGGTTGTTCAAGAGATTGGAAGTTCCCCTCCTGCTCAACTCAACTCTTAAGGGGAAAGTGAATGCTCAAACCCTCACCTTAACCGTCAGCCAGAGACAAGGACTTACTTAGACTACTTGAGAAATAAACACAACAAAACAAATACTATGCTTCAGTCTCTACTGAGTTTTTGTATATAATGTTCAAAATGCCATAAATATTTTTAAAGCTTATTTATTTATTTTGAGAAAGAAAAAGAGCATAAGCAGGAGAAGGACACAGAGAGAGGGAGAGAGAGAATCCCAAACAGGGATAATATTTTGAGTCATAACCAGAAGTAGGAAAATGTGAACCCTAGTGAAGAGAAAACATAGTAAACAGAAGCAGGTCTGTTTATGACCCAGGTTTTAGAATTAGCAGATAAGGATTTAAAAATTATTCTAAATATATAAAATAATTTACAGGAAAAGATATATACCCACACAAGGTATATACATATAAATAAATATGTTACATACATATATATACACACACATATATATACATGTGTGCCATATATATTTATATATACATATAATACATTTATATATATAATCTGTACATATTTATATATATCTCAGATTTATGTACATTAATATGTATATGCAATATACATATATATATATTGCATATAGAAAAGAAATGGAAATTAAAAAAATGAAAATTCTAGAACAAAAATTATAATATATTAAATAAAAATATTCTTTGGATGAATTTAACAGCAGATTAGACACTGCAAAAGAAAGAATCAGTAAACCTGAAGCTGGGCCATTAGAAATTACTTAAATTAGAGCAGCATGACAAAAATTGGGGCAGACTAATTAAACTGAGTATAAGTAACTTGTGTAATATTATCGGGAAGCAAGAAAGAGAATGAAACAGAACAATACTGACGAAAGTAATGGCCAAAATTTCTCCAAATTCGATGAAACACCAACCCACAGATCCTTGAAATACAATGAACAACAAATGAGCCAAAGGAAAAGAAAACCATACTTAGGCACATTACAGTCAAATTCTGAAAAAAGCATAAATAGAAAGCTTATAGCAGACATTAAAAAAAAGACACACAGAAGGAAATAGTAGTATTCCCAAAAAACTATTATCGATAACACATTCCTAGTAATAGGCTTAATTATTATAAATAATGAATGTTCATGACTTGATCATCTCCTACTGGACCCACTCAATGTATTTTTAATGTAAGTGACCAAAATATTAATGATTGCTTATTCTATGCAAAGCACGGTCACAGCTGTTAGGATTGCTGACTGAAGAAAACACGGTCCTACCTTCCAGGGGTTTATGATCCAAACGGGAAGGCAGATCTTGTGCAAAGAAAATTAAAGTACATGAAATGTCCACGGAGTGGAATAGACAGAAATCAGTAATGAACTTAAGAGTATGGGAAATCTCAGAAACTAGTAGCTGGGTTTTGATGATTTCAAAGGGATTCTGGGGGAAGCATCTGGTCAGTGCTACTGCTGAAGCTGCAAGGCAGCCTAGGGGTTCATAGCCAATTTAGACCGCATGCAAGATGGAGAAACAAGGAAAATTAATCAGGAATGAAGGTTGGAGCATACACTGAAGAGAGGAGGAAAACTATGCTGTTTCTGCAAAACAAAAGTGGTCTTGGTATTTTATATTCCAGTTTCCAGGAAACCAAAGTGCAATTATCTGAATCTTTACAATAAGTTCTCTTTGCTTGAATCACTTTAGTGGGCTGAGATTTCTTAAAATTAAAATAGCCGTTCGAGAATAGACGTGCATTACTACCACACACTATATAGCAAGATGATTTCTGTGCTTCCTACTGCATGTTCTGTAATCAATTTAATTCTGAAATGTCAGTTTCTGTTTAAATCTGCTTTGTGTAAAACGGAATATACAAAATATAAAATTTACCATAGACTTTAACAGCAGAAAATGATTAATGGTACCATTTTTGCTGAGTACCTATGGTATGATGCATCCTATGCCTGGAATTTCTTATATATTCTCTCTTTTGGTCTTTACAATAACACACTGATATGCATATTACTTTCCACAGCTTATAGGTGAAGCAATTGAGGCTTAAAGAGGATACATGGCCTGCCCAAGACCATGTAGGTAGAGAGTGGCAGCACTAGAATTCGAACTTGTGTCTATCTGATGGCAAAGCCCAGGTTCTTTCTGTCGCATACTGTATGTTTCCCGTTTTTCAAAGTGACTTTAATTTTTTCACACTGTGAAACCACAATCAGGAATGTATAACCCTGTAATAAAACATCCTGAATGGTTTTCAAAAATTACTGAGGTCAATACAAGCATCAACTCTGCCAAATCTATACTTGTTACTACCATCTTTAAAGATGACCCTTTCCCCCTCCTCCCGCCCCCAAGATGTCTGTTTCAACCCTTTTTTTAGTGGCCCTTATGTCATAAGGCCATGTGAATACTAGCATCAATCTGGACAATTTAAAAAAAAAAATGAATTTATCCACAAACACAAAAACTCATTTAAAAAATAAAGAATTGCAGGTCACATTCAACTAGTGTCATGGTCCTTTTCTGAAATTCTTCTGTAGCATAAATGGAATTTGTTTCTAACCGACTGAAATATCCTCCTGAAACCCGATGGAGTAAGCTTTATATTTGTGTATTTTAGAGTCTACTCTAACTCAGAAGCCATAATTCCTTCTGCACAGATCCTGGTAATGTGGTACAGCCTGTGTATCTATAGGCTGAGATTCCATCAATCCTTCATGACCCAAGAAATGTGAAAAAGCATCCAATACTTTCAAGGACACTCACTATCATACCAGCTTATTTTCTTTGCATAAAGTGGACGATATGTGTGCCCAGCTATATGTCTCACGCTGTTAATCTTCCTTGTAACCACCATGAATTTAAGGAAAGAGTTCAAGCATTTGCTTTGCTTATCACTTCCTTTCCTAATATAAACCTTAATTCCCCTTAGCTGCAAAGTAGGAGTAACAACATCAGCTTCCACTTAAATAATGTGCATCTTAGCTCCATTAGGACAGGGATTATTTTCTATCTTATTCATTGTTTTTTTTTCTCTACACTTAGAATTGTGCAGGCTACTTAGTGAGTGCTAATGAGTGAATAATAAGATAGGAATAGGAAAAATGTAGATGAAGTGGTCTGAGTCACTTGGAGTCAAATGTAGTCTAGTTCAGAAAACACTGTTTGAACATCTGCTATGTGCTAGAGACAGTTCTAAGAATACATAAAGTGTCTTCAGAGAACTTGCAGGCCAGTGGAAAGCAAGGGAAGAGGTGGAGGGAAACAAGGATCAGCTCTCTGATGTGAATGTGTGTGGAAGCTTTCATATCTGTATGTATAGTGTTAGATCTCCCAAACAAGTAAGAAACTGTGTGTGTGTGTGTGTGTGTGTGTGTGTGTGTGTGTGTACTCATGTGTTAGGGGGAAGGGGGAGAAAGATGCTGTGCATGGGTAAAGAAAGCCACTGTGGAAGAAAAAAATAAGATACAGCGACGCAGTCAACTTAGATCAGATGAAAGTCACGGCATGTCACTACTGAGTACCAGCTCCCACATTCTGAAGAAAGCTCACCAGGTAACAATGCCAGGCCATCTTAAACCAACACGTTTCAGATTAGAATCCAAGAAACCCTTGTCATAGCTGCAAAGCTACGCCAGTTTCTCCTCTGGCAGTAGATTGGGAGGTGGGGATCCTCTCCAGTGGATGTAGATCCATTATGTAATTGATCAGGTGAACAGACAGCCCTGGAAGGAGGCCATCATGAACCCATTTTCCCAGACATGGTCAGAACTGGGTCCCACTATACAGAAGAGGAAATGTAGGTCAAAGAAGACCCCTAGAAACAAGTATCAAGAAAATGGTCCATGCATAATGGGAGCTGCTCTTGCACTTTGCCAGTGACCTCATGCCTGTCCCTGAGGCCAGCATGAATGCTTGCAGCACATGTGACCTGTCTGCCAGGGTGACCTCAGGCCCTGGAGTAAAAGCAAATAAAGCCATGAACACACTGTTCTCTGGACACTTTTACAGTCTTTCCTTTCCAGGGCTTGTAGCTCTACCCTTGAGATCTGCAACTCTGGCCCTTTCTTCACTATGATCCTAACAAATTATCCCGATAAAACATGGTTTCCCCACCAAAGAAATGTGAGTAAATATTTTTTAAAAACAGAGGCGTATCTCTAAATTTAGGCTTTTAAAGCCCTCCCTCCCACTTAACCTGTAAACAAAGAAAAAAAGTCTAATGAATTTTCCAAGCACTGTTTGAATGGTACAGGACTCACGTTTCTGTTAGATCAGTTACAAACCATGGTTAATGAAGCAGGAAATTATTTCCCTTTAGTAAGAAGGAAAGCTGAAGGCCACAATTAAAACAGCTAATGCCATCAATTATACCAGAATACATGGACTCTTTTTCTGAGAAAAACTCTACCAGTAGGGATCAAACTGGAGGAATGAATGAGGGTTTTTCAACACTAGAAAGCTGAATTAAAAAAAATTTTTTTCAACGTTTATTTATTTTTGGGACAGAGAGAGACAGAGCATGAACGGGCGAGGGGCAGAGAGAGAGGGAGACACAGAATCGGAAACAGGCTCCAGGCTCTGAGCCATCAGCCCAGAGCCCGACGCGGGGCTCGAACTCACGGACCACGAGATCGTGACCTGAGCTGAAGTCGGACGCTTAACCGACTGCGCCACCCAGGCGCCCCAAGAAAGCTGAATTAAAAAGAGCAAAGCATTAACATAATATATTAAATAAAGATGACAGAATTTCAGGCTCTGAAGGGACATTCAATGTCCTCAAATGCAAAAATACCATTTTACGGGGTGCCTGGGTGGCTCGGTCGGTTGTGCCTCCGACTTCAGCTAAGGTCATGATCTCAAGGTTTGTGAGTTTAAGCCCCACCTCAGGCTCTGTGCTGTCAGTGTGGAGCCTGCTTTGGGTCCTCGGCCCCCCTCTCTCTTTCTGCACCTCCCCTCCCCTGCTTGTGCTCTTCTTCTCTCAAAAATAAATAAAGACACTTAAAAAAAGAAAAAACAATACCATTTTGTGCTTGAGGCTGTGAAGGCAGCGTTAAGAGCCTACACGGTAGACTCAGGCTTGGGTTTTAACATCTGCCTCTACCATTACCAGTCACCGAAACTTAGGCTCAAAAATGGAGATAATAATATCCACTAGAGGGCTACTGCATGAATTAAATAAGATCTCTCCCCCCACCCCCACTCCCCACACACACACCAACACACACACACACAGCATGGACTTTGGCATACAGATCTTAATAAATGTTAGCTATGACTACAATCATTTCCACAACACCGTCAATAAATGCTTGATTTGTCTGTTTGCAAACCTGTGTTAACAAGAAAACGGTTTCCTTAAGAGGCAGCCCATTTCATTTTCAGATCAATCTTACTATTAGGAAGATTCCCATATACAGTTTCCGCGGGACTTTGGTTTTACAAGAAATTTAGCCCACTGACATGGGTCAAGTCTAAACCTTCTTTCCCGCATCCGCCCTTCAAACATCAGAGAGGGCTGTCCTGACCTAGAGCCTTTATAGGTACAAAGTGTAGATACAAAATACAAAACATTACAACTCTCTCTATGCATGCATCAGCACAGCCTGAAGAGTACATTAGCCAGCAGGCACTTTGTGGTACTAACACATGCTGAAAGTCAGCTAACCAAACCCGTACGTCTTTGTCCCATGTTAGGATTTACAGTCCTGTTTTCTCTCAGTCACTACACACGGAGTTGGCACTGGACCTCAAGTAAACAGCTTCTCGTGCGTTCCTCCTGATGCCATCCTGTTGGAACAAGTCTGCTGTTTCCGCTTGTCCCGTTAGATTCTGATGCTACTGTTCAATGTACTTTTCCCCTGTGCCATGACACCAATAAACTTCCTTAGCATGCCTTCGATGCCGAATCACAGAAGCATGTTGAAAAGGCCAAGGTCAAGGACAGATCTTGAAGAGGACGCTTAGAGGAGTATCTTCAGATTTATCTCAACTCCTCAGGAATAATTATCGAGTTAATAATAGTACCATCAGGCAGTCTGTGTTTTTCTGTCATTCCCCCACCCTCATAAACATATCAAGAGGCTTTGACACACACCTTGTTGAATTCTAGATGTACTTCATATAATGCATGCCTCTGTTCCTCGTTTCTGGTATTGCCGTCACAAAAGACTATGAAGCTATTCTGTATGCCTTCGGCTTACAGAACTCGTACTGCATTCTTGTGATCACAGCCCACTAACTATCTACATTTAATTGTCCAAGAACATAATTTTGGGATCAACAATTCATGACAATTTTGCTCTCTACAGTTTATGTCACATAAAGAAACAATGAAAAAATTACTTATCTTAAGCAATACGATGATAAAATATACGTAAGGTGGGAGCTTGTGTATTACATAAAAATACGGACTGGGAATCCGAAACATGAATATAAGTCTGTGATCTACTACCTAGAAAAAGTTAATGGGTGTGTGTGTAGATGGTTTTCCAAATATCTTCTCAGGTTTACAGGGCTCCCTAAATAACACCGAGAGTCTTCCATAGACAGGCATTCTGCGCACTCTTCCTTTTTATGCCAAGACATTCTGTATCTTTATGAGGTTACTCAACCCATTCACTTTGAACGCAAGGAAGTTAGCACCTGCCACGAGGGATCAGAATGTGAAATATGATGAGGGAGCCCTGTGATAAGTGACCTTAGCAAACAAAAATAAAACCCCTACAAAAAAAAAAAAAAGAAGAAAATGCAGCAATGCACAAACTAGAGTACTGTGTGGCTGTAAACATAAGCAATTAAAGTTCCACTCCATAGTAAACAGTAGTTGAGTGTATGACTCATGGGCCAGCAATGCCAGGAGACGTCAGGGAACTCCCCCACTGCCCCATCTTTATGACACTATAACATGATAGTCTCCATTAAAAAAAAAAAAAGTAGACCAGCCATTTTAGTGATAGGAACCTGGGGCCCATTTCTCATCTGACATAATACTTCACGGAGCAGGTCCAAAAACAATGCAGGGCCCTTGAAATCAGCAGCAGCTCAGGACTCTGATCCATGCCAAAGAGCAAGATGAGAAATGGGGCTGGTATAAATATTCATTGGGAAGTTCCGGCCAACCTCCTTGTGCTGTGTGCTTAGTGCAACTCAAAACTGTTCCACCTGGTCCCTTCTGGCTCCCTCATGTCTACCAGGGGCTGGCAGCTGGAAAGCAGGCTGAGCCTTGGAGATCTTTTAATTTGTAAAGCACCGGAGGGGCAGGCAGGAGGGATGATAATGCATAGGCTAGGTTTCAATTACAGGACTGTCTCTTTCCCAGGTGGAAGGCAACACTGCAGAGAATTCAGTGTCTCATCTATTAAGGCCCCTCAGGAGATGCCTCGGCGCTTTGCAAATGCTGGCGGTGTGGAATAATCCTCCCAACAAAAATCCCGACAAAATGCATCAGGCAAATTGAGTATTTTGTTAGGCTCACGTGCAATCTTTCCTCGTCTCTCATTTTCCAAAGTAAAATCGTCCTGTAACTTCTGCTTGGAAAAAAAAGAGAGAGCTGCTTCTAAGTTCAGAAATAAGTGGCTGTTTAGCCTATAAAATGTAGGATGAGAGAGGCTTTGAGATCACCATCCCATGAATCTCACTGCCAAAAAGGTTTTTAAATATTGCATAAACTGAAATGTGTTCCAACCATTAACATTTAAGGGGAGCACACAATGTTCCAAATTTAAACTGCTTGACCAGTTCCCAAAAGCTTGACGAACATACACTACGGTGTAATTATTTCTTTACAATAAAAATGTCATGATGTCATTAATTTTTAGGATACCCATCTCAGAGATCTGTTGTAGTTTGTCAGTGATGGAGAGGGGAGGGTGTGCTTCATACTCTACCTGCTGCAAAGCAAGGTTCATCAAATACAAAAAAAAACAACACATGATGAATGGTTAACGAGGGTCTACTTGATTAGATGAGTACGGACTGTGCTAATAATTACAAATCAATATTATCCATGTATTAGAGTAGATCTATCAGTTCTATTACTTGGACAAATTTCCTAGGTGGGTCACTTTATTTCTATTACGTATTAAAAAGGAAGAAAAAGGGGTCACCTGGATGGCTCAGTTGGTTAAGCGTCTGGCTCTTGGTTTCGGCTCAGATCATGATCTTGACACTCATGAGTTCGAGCCCCCCCCCCCCCCCCCCCGGGCATGTCAAGCTCTTTACTGACAGGGCAGAGCCTGCTTGGGATTGTCTCTCCCTCTCTCTCTGCCCCTCACCTGCTCTCACTCTCTCTCTCTCTCTCAGAATAAATATACTAAAAATTTTTTTTTTAAAAAAGGAAAAAAAAAGTTGCTTTTGTTTTTAACTCTGTCAATTTCACATGTGCCCCAGCACAGTCTCTTCTCCCCGGGGCAGTTAGAGCTTTGCAATAACCAACTCAAACTCTACAGAACTTTCTGTCCTTTGTAGAGTAATTCCCAAATTCCTCCCCTGGCCTCTAAGGCCTACTTCCTCACATGACACTCCAGTGCCTCATTTCTCTCACCTTGGATCCCAATGTTTGCCCTCAGCCATGAAGCTCCCCCTGGCCTGCTATATCTCATGTCCCTGACCCTGACTGCAGGTCTCCAACATGCCCGACAGGCTCACAGAGCAGGGCCTCTGCACCTGATACTTCCCGTCCGTGGAATACAGTTCCCTCAGCCATCCTCCTTGTCTCGTTTCTCGGCTCAAACATTTCCTATTCAGAGAGCCTTTCCTTTCCTTATAAAACAGCAACACCCCCACGCAACAACTGTCTAGTATCCCGCTACCTTGCTTTAGTCTTCTCCAAGGCAATTATCTCCCTTGACTCAATATATACTAATTTATTTGCTAACTATCTCTCCCTTTAGAATCTAATGCTCCCTGAGAGCAGGGGCTATTTGTTCACTGCATCTATAGCACTAGAACTGGGCCAAGTACATAGTAACTGTTCAATTAATAGTTGCTGAGTATGTGAGTGAAGTATCCACTAATTTCACCCGACTGACCTAGTTAGTCCTAGTTACTTAGGTTTTATTCCATTGCTTCATATTACTAGTTTTCTGTGGCATAGTTTTACAGGTTTTTAGGATCACTTCCCCAATAATTTAAAAAATATGGTTGAAGTGTAGGGAATTTTATAGCTTGACAGAGAATCTCTAGGTTTTCATCCTTCAATCTGAAGTATAGAATAATTTAATAATTATTGCATGAGTGCCTAGGCATTACTTTCTATAATTGTGATAAAAACACAGTTTTGCCTGAAATTCAACATTTTCTTGCCTTCTTTGCAAAATACAAATTTTAACTTGAGACTAAGTGTCTCAGTATGTTCGGGCTGCTTTAACAAAATATGATAGGCTGGATAGCTTATAAATAAACCTAAAATTATTTCTCACTGTTCTGGAGGCTGGGAAGTCCAAGTTCAAGGTGCCAGCAGGGATGAATTCCCCGGTGAGGGCTCTCCTGTGGTTCATAGCTAGCACTTTCTTTTCCACTGTGCCCTCACAGGTTAGAAGGGCTACGGACCTCTCTGGAGCCTCTTTTATAAGGTCACTAACACCATTCATAAGGGCTCCACCCTCATGACTGCAGCACCTCCCAAAGGCCCACCTCCTAACACCCTCATCTCTAGGGATCAGGATTTCAATTTGTGAATTTTAGGGGGACACAAACATTCAGACCACAGGACTACGCACTGAGGTAAAAAGTAAAAATATTCCATTTTCGATCCCCAAATAAAACTTTTTTTTAACGTTCATTTTTATTTTTGAGAGAGAGAAAGAGAGCGAGCGAGAGCGCCAAGTGGGGGAGGAGCAGAGAGAGACACAGAATCTGAAGCAGGATCCAGGCTCTGAGCTGTCAGCGCAGAGCCCCATGGGGACTCGAACCCACGAACGGTGAGATCATGACCTGAGCCGAAGTCAAATGCTTAACTGACTGAGTCACCCAGGCTCCACCCCCTCCAAATAAAACTTTTTGAAGCCTCCGTGCAGCATAACATCTAAAATATCTCCTAAACATGTGTATGCCACTAAAATATAAATAATAATACTCTCTTTAAAACACTTCTGAAATTTACCCTGCTTCAAGAAAACCACTCCTCCCACCGGCTGTCCCCTCTGGCTGCTTCATTATCACTCCTCTTCCTTTCAAAACCCAGATTCACACTGGAGTCAGATCTCGGTGTGATCTCACATCTTCTCAGATCTTCTCCTCACCTCACTGTCCTGCTCTCCACTTGGACCACAGTCCACTCTTTCCAGTAACTAGAGTCACCTCCTGATTTACTAACCCAGTGGGCTCTTTGTTTTTTCCCACTAACTCTTACTTTGACCCTCTTCGGCATTTCACAGTGTTAATGACTTCTCCTCCAACTTTCTTCCTCGGAGGCTTCCTAAATACTTCTATAGTGGTCCTGTTGCCTGCTTGTGGGTTCTCCACTGTCACCTAAAAAAATAAAGAAATCTCCACTTTGGTGCAGGTATCCATTTCTCACTAACAAGGCACAAGTGCCGCGGGGAAAGCTAAATCTGCGCTCAGCTCCAGGAGATGGCAGCCTAATTCTTCTCCCAAGTCAAGGACCGTCTCAGGAATCGTAAGTAAGGTAACCAGATTTGGGCTGTTAAGGTTCAGAAATAGCCAAAGTAGAAGCCAATGATCACTGAAGGCGTAGACTCGCACACACCAAAAAAGACAGCCTGCAGGGGCACCTGGTTGGCTCAGTCACTTAGGCATCCGACTTCGGCTCAGGTCACGATCTCACGGTCCGTGAGTTCGAGCCCCGCGTCGGGCTCTGTGCTGACAGCTCAGACCCTGGAGGCTGCTTCGGATTCTGTGTCTCCCTCTCTCTTTGCTCCTTCCCCCCCACTCATGCTCTGTCTCGCTCTGTCTCTCAAAGATAAATGTTAAAAAAAAAATTAAAAACAAAAAATGTCTGCCAACCGGGGGCCCCCAAACCAAAACGTGAGCCGAGGCTCAAGGGTATGTTGTTACAAGACATCTTAGAGGTGAGAAAGCAGTGACTGTTTATTCTTCACAGGGATTGGTTGTAACATTAGAATTCTTTCACATTACAGGGAATTGATCAGTGGTCACCTCATTTCAACCTTGGGCAACAGTTCAAGTTTTGCTTATGATTTCCAGAGGCATAAACAAGAAATGACCCAGGTCAAGTTAGCCTTGCAAAATCAGCTGAGTGAAGCTTTGTTGTATGAATAAACTGGTTTTGTCTGTTCAGGGAATTCTCAAGGCCTGGTCTCCGTCTGTTTTTTGATTTTCACCGTGCCAATGGAGCACAAAGAATACTTTGCTGGAGACTCGTGGTACGCTCTTCTTGACTCTTCCAGGAGAGCGTCCAGACCCAAACTGGATCTGGATGTGAACGAGGGAACACGGGGCCCCGATTTGTGCAACCAGTCATTCTATCGCCAGAGGAGAAACACACTCAGGGCAAATCCAAGACTGGACGGCAGAGCAAAAGGACACAAAGGAAAGTGGTTTCTTGATGAAACTATTGAGCTCCAGGATCAACCACGCCCGAGGCCATTCTACCTCTGGAATTCGACTTATGTGTTCCAATAAATTACCTCATTGTTTCCAACTAGGTGAGTCAGCTTCTCTATTACCTGCACTTGAAACCATTTTCACTGATACAGCTACTCTCTGCTGGTTTCTTGACGTCACGTCTGGCCATTAATTTTCAGTCTCCTTTGTGGGTCATTCATGTGTACTCTTAACCTTTTGATGTCCATAATCTTACAGACTCAGCCCACATCTCATTCCACTGAGGTAAACCCCCTTCTGGGAATTTCCATATGTATTTGTGTCTTCAAAGGCTACCTTTTTTCGGGTTGATCAATTTCCAAAGCCATCTCCCTCCTCAGCCCCATGTGCCTTCTAAGCACCAGATCTTACTTATAATTCTATACCGTCACCCCCACAGGGATTTACACAGCCTCTCCTGACAGAGTATGTTCACAGCTCAACTCATCATTCCCTTTACAGTTACTTAGATTCTTACCTCAAACTATACATTAGATTGCTCCCTCAAATCAGAACCCTAGGTGATCTCCTCAAGCCTTCAGCCTTTACAGAGTTCATCAAATATTCTCAGTGCTTCTGCCTAAATAGAAACCAAAGTATTTACTCCTTTTTATCCTAGTCACTATTTAAAATAGGGTTTTGTATTCTTCACCTAAACTTTTTCTATAGACTATACTTATCACACAGAATCCTAGCAGTTCACTCATTGTTTGGTGCATACCAGGTAGTTAGGTGCTCTATCATCCACACCTTGATTGATGAATGAACAGTTGCCTGATTTTTCTGGATTTTGTTTTCCCTCCAAATAATCTTCCAGACAATCATCAGAATTCATTTTCTTTTTCTTTTTTTTAAGATTTTATTTTTAAGCAACTCTACACCCAATGTAGGGCTCGAACTCACAGCCCCAAGATCAAGAGTCATATGCTCTACTGACTGAGCCAGCCAGGTGCCCCAAGAATTATTGTTCTCAAATACAAAATACAACTATATGTCACTTCCCTTCTAAAATACCTTACCCACTGACAAAACAAACAAACAAACAAACAACCTCCAGTGGCTTCAGCTCAAATATTGAATAAATGTCTACTGTATGTCGGCTTTTGGACTAAGGAATTTGAAAGAGTGAATTATGATTTACTTAATTTAAAAATCATACAATTCAGGGGTGCCTGAGTGACTCAGTCAGCTAACCGTCTGACTTCAGCTCAGGTCATGATCTCGTGGTTCTTAAGTTCGAGCCCCACGTCGGGCTCTGTGCTGACAGCTCAGAGCCTGGAGCTGCTTCGGATTCTGTGTCTCCCTCTCTCTCTGCCCCCACCTCCCATTCCCCTCTCCTCCTCCCCCCCACCCCCCGCTCATACTCCATACTTTGTCTCTCTCTCTTTCAAAAATAAACATTAAAAAAATAAATAAAAAATAAACATTAAAAAAATTTAAAAAATAAAAATCATACAATTTGGGAAAGAGTTGGCAAATGACAGCCATGGCAAAATAAGGTATCCTCACATCACTATGAATCCAAGAACCTGCATCTATTTTTACTCTGATAGGCTATTCTCAGGCCCTTTTTACACTCCATCTATCTAGACCTGAACTAGAACTATCTTGAGTTAATTTCCATTTATATTAATGCACAAAAATTCCAGAAAACATGACTGACTAATTGACAATGTCGGGTACAGAAATCACTCCTCTTCAGAAGCTGCTCTAAAATTCAGAATTTAAATACTACAGTCTAGATAAATGATTAAGGTGATTTGCTGGTCTTGTGATTCCACTTAAGAAATTAGCTCCAAATGATCACATTCTTAAAAATTCAGAAATTGCTCAAATTTGTTATTTTCTTCAAAGTGCTTTGTTCTGAAGAAAGATTATCTAAATCCCCACAACGTAGTACACAATTTCTTACCTTTATTTATTTATTTATTTATTTACTTATTTACTTGACAAATATTTGGGTGCCTAGGCCCTTGGTTTTCCTTTCTGAACAAATCAGACACAAATTCTCTACTCTTGTGGAGCTTCTTCCTAGTGTGGTGTAGGGGAGACGGATAGACATTCCCTTACACTGCGATGGGGATTCACTCTGAAATCTTTGCAGTGGGTTATCTCACCTATTTATAAGACTCTGCCATGCACTTAGAACCTCAGTGCCATAGTGCAGAAATACCTACAGAGTCCAGAGGGGATGTGGCTCAGGCACAAAGGTACAACTTCGAGGGGCACCTGGGTGGCTCAGTCGGTTGAGCGTCCGATTTTGGCTCAGGTCATGATCTCACAGTCTGTGAGTTCGAGCCCCATGTGGAGCTCTGTGCTGACAGCTCCGAGCCTGGAACCTGCTTCAGATTCTGTGTCTCCCTCTCTCTCTCTCTGCCCCTCCCCTGCTCATGCTCAGCCTCTCTCTGTATCTCAATAATTAAAAAAATATTTAAAAATAATTAAAATTTTAGCATAGCCAGAATATTAACAGCTACATTACACCTTTCATATACAAAGTTAGGCATATAGATTTCCCATTAAGTATTTTAGAAAAGAAGTTACCCGGGGCGCCTGGGTGGCTGAGTCGGCTGAGCGTCAGACTTCGGCTCAGGTCATGATCTCACAGTCTGTGAGTTCGAGCCCTGATATCGGGCTCTGTGCTGACAGCTCAGGGCCTGGAGCCTGCTTCTGCTTCTGTGTCTCCCTCTCTCTCTCTGCCCCTCCCCTGCTCATGCTCTGTCTCTCTCTGTCTCAAAAAATAAATAAAAACATTAAAAAAAATTAAAAAAAGAAGATACTATTAAAAAAAGTTGGTTAAAAAACAAAGGTACAACTTCGGAAAGACAGATTATTACCAGAATTCAGACCGGTGGAGGCACGGGGTCAGGATATTCTGGCAAGAAGATATATTTCAGCCCTGGAACGTCAGCTGGCATGAGGGAGGGGGAGAATGAATGGGTGACCTAAAATAGAGAATGTATGCTGGAGAATAGAAAGGGGTGTGAGCACGAGATTCGCTAAAGCTTCTGAAGGCCAGGCGCTGGGATCTGACGAGAGGGACTGTGATTGGAGCACTCACTGCAGGAGAGACTAATGTGCATTAGTTTGGTATAGAAAAGAGGGAGAACTTATTGACGAAGGCTGGTTTGGAAGCTGATGCAACACTTTAGGCAGGGAGTTAAAAGACTTTTGACCAAGGCGGTGGGGTAGCGGGATTGAACACAGGTAACACACACTAAGAATATTTTGGCTGGAAACTTACAACTTGATAATCAGACCTTTCAATCACACAGTCACGTATTCATACGTACGGGGCAGCACGATGTGAGTCACTTGTGTATTGAGCGCCCAACATGTTTATTGAGCACCTACTAGATATCTGCTTCCGTACCTGTCAGGGGGTTCAAAGGTGGTAAAAATGCCGTGGCGTCCACACTCCGTGACTACGGGCACGGTCTCGTGAGGGAGATGGCGCGACGGCTCAGTGCCGGGCAGTGCTGTGGACACTGACAGCAGAGACAAGGCGGGAGTCACTTTGCTGGGTTCTGGGTGAATGCACACATACGCACATTGCACGCGGGGATAAAAGAAGGCGTCGAAAGGGGGTTCTGATTACTCTCCCTGTGAGAGTTAGTGAGGGATTCCAGAAGAGGGAGGACAGGCTGACTCAAAGACACAGAGGTTGAAACTCAAAGACACAGAGGTGGGGCACAGCAGCTGCCAGTGGTGCAATGTTTCTGCAGCACTGAGGTCAGGGAGCAGGTGGCAAAAAGCAAGAGCTCCTTAGGTCCCTGCTGAGGACCGAGGAGCTAACGGACAGCCGGAAGTAGCAAGGCGGCATGGATCAAATCACGTGAGAGAGAAACGTGCGATGACCCCGTGGAGGCTGAACCCGGGAGGGGAAAACGAGTCACGGAGGCAGGCTGGGAGACTGCCGAGGTGGGAGATGGGTAGACGCCAGACTAAAGCGTTACTGGGCGATGCACTGACGGTGACGTAGGAAGCTACCTTCCTAGAGCCTGGAAACAAATCAGACGTGAAGAGAGGGACATTCCGGAGATCGGAAGGTTTGGAACTCAGTGGTCGGGAAAAGGATGAAAGAAAAAAGGAACCAAAGGAGGAGACTGTTTTCAGTGAAGAAGGAGTGATGTGCTGCTTTGAGGAAAAGGAAACACTTCCAGGTGGCGGTGTGGGGACCCCCTGGCATTTGGGTAAAAGCAGAGTATTATGGATTTCGGTGCGGTTAACTTCTTAAGTTTGCTGTGCTTTGTTCTCCTAATTAGCTTTTAGATTTGCCAGAAGATAGCTAGTCCTTTTACCACATAAATACTGAATACCGACACATGCCAGATGCTGTCCCAGGCTCTGATCAGTAACAGGGATTGTCTCGTGTTTAATGTTCTGCTTATGAGAAAATTTATGGGAATGTGGGGGGAAAATGCATACATATTCCTCTACAAAACGTTAAATGGTCAATCAATTAAATAACTGGAAACACAAATGTCCACCAAGAACAGACAAGCTGTGGTACCGCGACCCGACAGAATACTGCTCAGCCATACAAAGGAATGACTAGACCCATTGATCGATACTCACAACGCGGAGGAATCTGAAAATAATTATGAAAGGAGATCTGCGGGTACCAGGAGATGGGAGGTCGGGGAGGGGGTGGATGGGAAAAAATAAATAAATTCAGAGGCAGGAATAAACTTTTGGGATGGTGGACAAATGATCTTGACTGTAGTAATGGGTTCACTGGCACATACATTTGTCCAAACCTCAAACTGAACACTTTCAATGTGCATGTTAAATTTTTTTTTTCAACGTTTTTTTTATTTATTTTTCAACTTTTTTTTTTTTTTTTTTTTTTTTTTTTTGGGACAGAGAGAGACAGAGCATGAACGAGGTTGGGCCAGAGAGAGAGGGAGACACAGAATCGGAAACAGGCTCCAGGCTCTGAGCCATTAGCCCAGAGCCCGACGCGGGGCTCGAACTCACGGACCGCGAGATCGGGACCTGGCTGAAGTCGGACGCTTAACCGACTGCGCCACCCAGGCGCCCCTCAATGTGCATGTTAAATGCACCTCAATAAAACTGATTTTTTTAAAAAATAAAACAATAGGTATATTTTACGTGGTGGGTTATGGGTTAATACTATTTTTCATTTTTACTTTTTTACATTTTGAACACGATGCTATAAAACTGTATTACCTTCGCAGTAAAATTCACTTTAAAACTTATACAAATTAGGGGCACCTGGGCAGCTCAATCGGTTAAGTGGCCAACTCTCGATTTCAGCCCAAATCATGATCTCATGGTTCGTGAGTTCGAGCCCTTCATTGGGCACTGTGCTGACAGCATGGAGCCTGGTTGGGATTCTCTCTCTCTCTCTCTCTCTCTCTCTCTCTCTCTCTCTCTCTCTCTCTCTCCATCTCTCTCTGCCCCTCCCTGCCTCTCTCTCTCTCTCTCTCTCTCTCTCTCAAAATAAATAAACTTAAAAAAAAGTATAAAAATCACAAAAAGCACACTGGCCAGGTACTCTACTATTCCCAGTCATCAGGAAACTGCAACTTTAAACAACAACGAAACACTGTATCCAACCCATCAGAGGGACAAAATTACAAAATTAGATGGGGTCGAACGTCAGCTAGAATGTGGTAAAGTGGGTAATTCCCATACCCCTGCTGGGAATGTACATTGGACAGCTAATTTGGAAAGAAATATTGCAATATCTAGCAAAGTTGAAACTGTGCTTACACTAATGACTTCCGAACAAGTTTCCCATTTTCCATGATTCTAATAATCAGTGCTGTTGTAAAGTAAGAGCACACATTTTCTAGGTGTATTGCATGTAAGTGCTGACATTTCAGACTTCCACAGCTTAGTCCGTCTCTCCTAGATGGCCCTCTGCAGTCTCTCTCTCCTTCTCTCCTCCCCCTTTCCGTAGCTTTCCTCCCTGCTAGCTTCGCTGCAAACCCTGAGGTCATATCACCGCCCCCCCCCCATCTGGAAAACCCTTACCTCTTAGAAGCTCCTTTTCTCTTTTCCATCCCAACCTTCCCCCCCAACCCCATGTCTCCTAATCCCCCACAAAAAAGGGCTGAGCAGGGGTCAGAAGTACCATGTGAAGAAGACACATCTCTCCTCTGAGATGGGGACAGTCCAACAGAGGGGAAGGTGGGTAGGGAAAGGCCATGACATCAAGTAAACACAGCAGGAAGGTACTGAGGCTGTGGAAGAAATGTTGATTCCATGGGCATTCTGATGAGGTTAACTAAACACCGAGAGCAGCAAAGCAAGAGGGGTAGTATTCTAATTTTATGATTTGTAGCTGTTATTTTTTTTTTATGGAGATATTCTAGATTTTCAGTGTCACAAAATGGCTTTATTGATGTGCGCATTCTGACATTGTAAAATTCTGTTATTACTACTTGTATAACGGAATAAATGGTGAAGTGCTTAGTTACATTTGTTCTGGTACAGCAAACACCAGGCACTAAGTCCCCAAATTCCTCTTTTCTTATTCAACTCCAGAAAAATTATCCCCTAATATTGTTTGTTTTTAAGAGTAAACAATTAGAAACAACTTAGCTGTCCATCTAGAAAATAATGCATAGATTATTTGGATTATATAAATACTATAGACTACTGGGGTGCCTGGGTGGTTCAGTCGGTTAAGCGTCTGACTTTGGCTCAGGTCATGATCTTGTGGTTCGTGAGTTTGAGCCCCACGTCAGGCTCTGTATGAACAGCTCGGAGCCTGGAGCCTGCTTGGGATTCTGTGTCTCCCCCTCTCTCTCTGCCTCTCCCCCGATCATGCTCTGTCCCTCTCTGTCTCTCAATAATAAATAAACGTTAGAAAAATTTTTTAAAAAATACTATAGACTACTACACAATGTTTACGAGTGGGCTAGAGCTACATGAATTAATATGGATAAAGAATACAACCACAGAGAAAAAAAAAACAAGCCACAAAACTATGCATATTACCTTATATTCACATAGATTTTAAAAATTGACCAACACATATTCTATACTGTTTATAAATGTGTAAATATGTAGTAAAATACCATGACTTCATGGTAATGATACCTTCTAAATTCAGGATAGTACTTTCTCAAGGACAGAGAGAAGGTATCTCAGAGGAGTAGACAGTGTGTGTGTGTATATTTAAGATCCAAAGTGATGTTAAAAATCTCATACAGGTGGCGGGTGGGTACAAATGTTTACAAGTGGGTAAAAATTAGTTTTATTTCTACCAAACAAGTAGGAAAAAAGTGTACACTTAAAAAAAAGTGTAAAGGCAAAAAAGAAAAAAAGACTTGTAGATACAGGATACCTTTAAAACCCCATTTAACTGGAAAAGAGCGAACTGTTCAGTTATCACAGACGTAATTACAGCTGACTAGGTTTCCCTTCTGAATTCACACCCCATCTATGAATTTATGGACTCTAGGCAAGTGTCCTGGTTAAACCGATCACGTACATGGTTCAGCTGTTAATAATATGCACGTTCTTGCAGGAAAACATCTAAAGCTGAGCTGTTCTTGTTCAAGTTTAGCTGTAAGGAAAACAACACAGAAGCATGGTTTCGATGCCTGTGCATAACGTAACGTCCGATTTCAGAAATCTCTGGTTTCCGCAATTCAATTTCTCTGTGCCACCTCAAAAGTGAGGTAGAGCTTCGGGGACACCCAGAGACACATCGCCCAGATACAGGGACACGAAAATAAAGAACATCCAGGCCACTCTTGAGAACCCATGCTAAATAAAACCCACTGTAACCAAATTTTAGGCATGTGGAATAAATTCAAAACATTGTGGCTTGCCACAGGCTCAGTATATTAAACCTTATCCCAAATGAGATGTTACTTGATTTATTTAGACTCCTTGGCATGTTTGGATGAATGTGCTGGCAGTCTGAGCAGCTCTTCTTCCTGGGTTCTTTCAAGAATTCTTGGATAGAAGAGCTACGCTAATTTGAATGACATTTATATGGGAATACGACTCCAGGTGCAATTATAATCAGCATGTGGTGGGAGCAGTGCTGGATCTTTCTGCTGTGCCCATCTGCCCCGGGGAAAAGGCGGAGGCTGGCTCCGACCTGCCTCTTGCATGGCTGTGCTGGACAGAACCTGATGTTCACTGCGGAGGGGGTTCGGTCTACGAATGAGCCAAATGGAGAGGAGGAGGGAAGGGGGACTTTTTAAAAGTGTCTCCATCTCCTTTCTACACGGAACCTTGACTTGGGGGGGGGCAGGCTGCAAGCGGGAGAGAAGGGAGCCAGAGAACAGGCTGCTCAATAGTGGCCTATTCTGAAAATGAAATGAAATGAAAAAAAAAAAAATAGTGGCCTATTCTGTATAAAGCATGCGGCTACTTCTTTTTTTTTTTTTTTTTTACATTTATTTATTTATTTATTTATTTATTTATTTATTTATTTATTTATTTTATTTTTATTTATTTTTTTTGGGGGGGACAGAGAGAGACAGAGCATGAACAGGGGAGGGGCAGAGAGAGAGGGAGACACAGAATTGGAAACAGGCTCCAGGCTCTGAGCCATCAGCCCAGAGCCCGACGCGGGGCTCGAACTCACGGACCGCGAGATCGTGACCTGGCTGAAGTCGGACGCTTAACCGACTGCGCCACCCAGGCGCCCCACATTTATTTATTTTTGAGAAACAGAGTGAGACAAAGCGTGAGCGGGGGAGGGACAGAGAGCGGGCACACAGAATCTGAAGCAGGCCCCAGGCTCTGAGCAAGCAGTCAGCACAGAGCCTGATGCGGAGCTCGAACCCACAGACTGTGAGATCATGACCTGAGCCGAAGTCGGACGCTCAACCGACTGAGCCACCCAGGCGCCCCAGCGGCTACTTCTTAAACCAGTGTAGGGCCTGCTCGTTTTGTGTCACATTGAGTGTCGGTGTTAGACAGCTGCTGGTCAGGTTCCACAGGCTTATGCCCCCCTGGCCTTGACTTGGGCCGTCTGCACACAGCTCAAAATGCAGCCACGCCACAGGGTCAGCTCCCCAGCTTACCGTCACCTCGGCACAACCATGGGCTGGGAAGAGCTGAGATTTCTCCTGCTCTCAGGAGTGTTAAAGTTCTCGATGTCATCAAGGCTGTCCCTCCTTCAAACACTGTTTTAACGAAAGGTAAGCTCAAGCACCTACTTTTGGGGTTGTGGTTTAAATGTCCGAGGGGCCTGGCAGCAAAAAGGCATGTCTGCAAGGCCAGGACTCTCGTCCTGCTCCACTCTTTCCCTGAGGAGAGCCAGGCCTTGGACTCTATTGCCCTCAATTTTCTCACGGATGGGACCGGGAAAACAGCCCTGGTCTTGCCTAATGAGGAAGATGGAGTAAAAGCAGTAGAACGTGTGTTTGGGAAGATGCTTTTAAAACTGGTATAGGTTGTACAAAGCGGGAGGTATCACAATTTCAGATTTCAAATTATACTACAAAGCTGCGGGAATCAAAACAGTACAGCCCCAGCACAAAAACAGACACCTAGATCAAGAAGATGGAATAGAAAGCCCAGAAACAAACGCATGATTATATGGGCAATCGATCTTCAACAAAAGAGGCAAGAATATACAGTGGGGAACAAGATAGCTTTTTCCGCAAATGGTGTTGGGAAAGGTGGCCAGTTACATTCAAAAGAGTGAAACTGGACCACTTTGGTACATGACACAAAAAACAAACTCAAAATGTGTAAAAGACGTAAATGTGAGACCCGAGACCACAAAAAGAGAGCACAGGAAGCAACATTTCTGACATTGGCCACAGCAACATTGTTCTAGATAGGTCTCCTGTCACAAGGGAAATAAAAGCAAAAATAAACTATTGGGACTACATCAAAATGAAAAGCTTCTGCACAGCGAAGCACAATGACAAAACCAAGAGACAACCTACTGAATGGGAGACAATATTCACAAAAGACATATCCAACAAAGGGTGAATATTCAAAGTATAGAAAGAACTATACAACTCAACATCCCCAAAATAAATGAGCCAATTAAAAATGGGCAGAAGACACGAACAGACATTTCTCCAAAGAAGACATCCAGATGGCCAACAGACACATGACAAGATGCTTGACATCACTCAGGAAAATACAAATCAAAACTACAACGAGATATCACCTCCCACCTGTCACGATGGCTAAAACCGAAAACACAAGAAACAACAGGTGTTGGGGAGGATGTGGAGAAAAAGGAACCCTCTGGGTACTGTTGGTGGGAATGCAAACTGGTGATGCCACTCTGGGAAACAGTACAGAGGTTTCTCAAAAAATCAAAAATATGGGTATTGAGGAGGGCACCTTTTGGGATGAGCACTGGGTGTTGTATGGAAACCAATTTGTCAATAAATTTCATATAAAAAAAATCAAAAATAAAACTACCCTATGATCCAGTAATGGCATCTGGGTATTGACCCAAAGAGTACAAAACGATACACGCACCTCTCTGTTTATAGCAGCATTATTTATAATAGCCAAATTATGGAAGCAGCCCAGGTATCTATTGATAGATGAATGGATAAAGGACATGTGGTATATATATACAACGGACTATTATTCAGCCATAAAAAAGAATAAAGTCTTGCCACTTGCAACACCATGCAGGGGGCTAGAGAGTACAACGCTGGTCAGAGAAAGACAAATACCGTATGATTTCACTCACGTGTGGAATTCAAGGAACAAAACAAACGAAGGAAAAAAAAAAGAAGACAAACCAAGAAACAGAGTCCAAACTAATGGTTACCAGAGGGGAGGTTGATGGTGGGAATGGGCGATGGGAATTAAAGATACGGTTATCACGATGAGCACTGAGTAATGTATAGAATTGCCGAATCGCTATATTGTACACCTGAAACTAATATAACACTGTATGTTAACTATACTGGAACTAAAATTTAAAAACTTATTAAAGTTAAAAAAAAACAACTAAGTTGCAAACAAATGAGAGATATTATTGATAATAATGGCAAAAATGATAATCAGAACGAGAGACCTTATATTTACAAAGTACCTCCCTTCTCTCGATAGTCTTTACCTATAACACCGGGATGTTTATCAACATGCTGTCGCTTCTGCCCATCAGGGAGGCTGAATAATTGTTCATGGGCTTACTAATGAATATGAATGACGCATGAGGTTATAGCTTTCCTTCAAAAGAATGTCTCTTAAATTATGGGAAATGTCTACCTCTTAAGGTATGGGTGTTCTTTGTCGTCGTTGTTGTTTGTTTGGGTGATTCTCCAGAGACTAGAACTACAGATCTCATGAGAACGTTATCGTGTAGAGTCACTTCCCTAAGCACGTCCTCACCGTTTCTCAACTCTGGCAGGTCACCTCAGAAATGTACCTCCCGTGTTGACACGGACACTATTTCCCCCACAAAGACTCTTAACAGGACCTCGAGCAGGGGTAATAAAATGGAACATCTCTTCTGAGTTTTCAGGTATGAGACATTTCGGTCAGTCTTTCGTAAACGTCTTTCTTTGACACCCACTGTGTGCTGGGCACCATGCATGGCACTCTGCATACAAGATGGATAAGCTGGGTGTTTGTACTGCATAACGAGATCACGGCCACTCAGACCGTCGGGGCCAATATACCGTTAGAGTGTATTGCACCCCTTTTTAAAGGCATGGAAATCCTTTGGGTCTGGGTAGTATGATGTTTTGGCTTGCTTGACTCTCCTTTTCCTGTCGAGAAGAGTGCACGTGGAGGAAACGGTACTCGTGGTTTACCTGCCTGATCATTTTCATACAGGATGAAATTATCTCGTTCACTCGCAAATATTTACCTGCCATCTACTTCCATCTGGGGCACATTTAGGGGTTACCAGGTTTTGTAAGCTGGAATTTCTTTCCTGCAAGAATTTACATTTTAATTAAGAAGACACAAGGTGAGAATCACACGTGAAAAGAAAATCCCAGGCAGCGTCTATCACGAAGTCCCAGTGACGATGTACAGGTGTGTCCTGAGGGGCCTTGAGACACAGGACCGCTGACACCTTGTGAAGGAAAGGGCTAGATCCCAAAGGAGGAACTTTGAGAAGGCACAAATGGTTTGCAAAGTGAGAATTATCTGCATGCCAACTAAATACTTCATTTTGGTATGGGACCAACAATGTCAGGGCGAGCACATGCCCCATCACAGCACACAGCTGGATGACATACGGTTCATGAGTTTACACAAGCGGAAATTGTGCTGCTGCACCTTTCTCCCAGTCTCTGTCCCTTTTCCACCATTTGTCAGGCTGTGCAAAGTCTACACGTATTGAAACCACATCAGGGACAAAAGAATTTGAGGAACTACAAAGGAATATTGAAATACTATTGCATAATCTACCCTCTATACCAAGAGGGAGAGTCCATCTCATGTTCTGCGGAGTGGATATGATTAGAGAGTGTGACAGTGGCCCAGAGACGAGAGAGAGAAAGCAGAAAATCGTATCACTCCATTTTCAAAGGAACAGCATGCCACGGCAGAATGTCTTCCGTCAATTTAAAACGTGTTGCTCTAACTTCACTGTTTTCTCTACTTTCATATATCAAAGAGAGTCGCATTCAATATTCGAACTTGAAAATGCCCAAGCTGTAAACTTTATAAAACTTATCTTCACATCTCTGATTATATCTATTTGGTTCATCTGTTCATAGAGTTATCTTTGAAACTGTACTAATATTTCCCCAGCTAACCTTCTAAAATAGAAAGTACTCGTGTTGAACAAAACCTCAGGGTCAAACTTCATACAATTTACTGTTTACTGTTACACTGTTTATTGTTAACTGAAACAGTTATGTATTTAAATATACTGAGCATAAGGATGGAGAGTTTACATTTGTGCATGTTTATATATATGGTGTATATAGATGTTAAATGTTACAGCATAGAAGCCTATAATATAGGCTATTATATTATAATATAATGACAATATTAACTGCCATTAATTATGCACTCAACACATACTCTTGAGCTATTCGTATACACAAGGTGCTGCACTGGGCACTGTACGGAGAAAGATTTACAAGCCTTCTAACAGTCCAGCATACACATAACAAGTCCAAAGGGCAGTTACAGCTGTCATATCCACTTTGTGAAAAATGCAAGCTGTTATTCAGGCACCACCCCGGAGAGTCGAGCTCTTCTGAACAAACTCCAAGAATGTGGTCGACCACCACGTGGACTCCACAGATTTTTGCCAGGTAGCACACAGGCTCAGAAGGCGTATTGCTTTCTCCAACTGCTGAGGGAAACAAAGCTTACGTAGGAAGACTACAGGCCACATGCAAACCTAATGTGACAATGCAGCAGTATATCTTTAAGCAACACGGGGTTAGTTGTCAAATGCAGAGAGAAGCAGTGAAGGAGAAACAAATCTGGAAAATGATTGACAAAGGGATGGGGTATATGTTTTCTGAGCAGGAATACTATGCACTACATATAATAAAGGGATAGAATGACATATCAGGTTTAAATACCAGCCATGACAGGAAAAAAAAAAAGAAAGAAATATTCTCTACATGTTCTAGATAATTAAAAAGGCTCCCGTAAAAAGATCCAGATTTTAATTCAAGAAATATGTCTTTAAATCCCAGCTCAGCAACTCACACTAATTTGTGATTTTAGGCCAACCCTTAACTTCTCAGAGCCTTATTTCTATCTGTATAGTGGGGATAGTAACTCAGAATGTTGTAAAGATGAAAGGAACAGATCATTTTTTGGTTGTTCTTTTGTATTTCATGCGAATAACATGCCTGATTATGAATGTCCAATATGGAGTGTATCTGTGATATGCACAAGGGCTCTGTGTATGTATATGTACATGTGTACATATGTATATGTATGCACACACATATATTCATATATATACACATACATATATACACACACACACACATACACGTACCCTTATTCATTCAACATTCTGCGACCTATATATTCTGTCTATCCTATGCAAATTCTATGAATTAACCAACTCATCACAAGCCCAATGAGTTAATCTTGACAACAGTCTCATATTCACCTTTTTAAAATTTATTTATTTTTAATTAAAAAAAATTTTTTTTTGACTTTTTAGAATTTATTTTTGAGACAGAGAGAGACAGAACATGAACCGGGGAGGGGCAGAGAGAGAGGGAGACACAGAATCGGAAGCAGGCTCCGGGCTCTGAGCCATCAGCTCAGAGCCCGACGCAGGGCTCAAACTCACAGACTGCGAGATCGTGACCTGAGCTGAAGTCGGACGCTTAACCGACTGAGCCACCCAGGCGCCCCTCATATTCACCTTTTACTCTCTTGTTCCCACTTACTCCAGCCTAGTCCAGGCCCCCTCTGTCTCAGGTCTGAATCACCACAGTACTGTCCAGACCTGCTTGCTTCAACATGAATTGCTGTTCTACCAACAGACCCACCTTCCTCAAAGATGATTTTCCTTCCCCTGTTTAGTTTGCAGGGTGCAGCAGAGAGAGAAAAAAGTGTGAGCCAAGAAATTACGGTTGAGTCTTGGTTCTGCTTCAACCTTAACCCAAATATGGGGCAAATTCCTTAACTTCTCTGGCCTTCGGCTCCCCCTCTAGAAGCTGAGTAAATCTGACCTAAATGATCTCTGTAATATTCTTAATTTTAAATTTCATATTCAAATGATACATCAAAAACATCATTACAAAAGCTGATAGTCAAGGGGCGCCTGGGTGGCGCAGTCGGTTAAGCGTCCGACTTCAGCTCAGGTCACGATCTCGTGGTCCATGAGTTCGAGCCCCGCGTCGGGCTCTGGGCTGATGGCTCAGAGCCTGGAGCCTGTTTCCGATTCTGTGTCTCCCTCTCTCTCTGCCCCTCCCCCGTTCATGCTCTGTCTCTCTCTGTCTCAAAAATAAATAAACGTTAAAAAAAAAAATTAAAAAAAAAAAAAAGCTGATAGTTAAGACAACTGTCCCAAATCAATAATTACCAGGTGAGAAACAGTAGCAACAAGCTGTTTTATCAACCCATTGCTTTACCCTGCTGCACATGTGCAGTGTGTATTTAGCACGCACCCAAACCTATCCACGCACCCACGTGGCATACCTCCAGAGGGAACTGGCCTCTCTCTAGCCACTCATTTCTGTGAAATTAGGTAGGATGCTATAGGGAGATGGTGCTTTGCCCTACTCTCTCGTTCATGTGGGAGCCATGGTATTTTAGGTGCAGAGGGACATAAAGAGAAAACACAGTTTCACCTCAAGGAATGTGGTTTCGGGGCGCCTGGGGGGCTCAGTCAGTTGGGTGGTCGACTGCAGCTCAGGTCATGATCTCGCGGTCTGTGGGTTCGAGCCCCGCGTCAGGCTCTGTCCTGAGCTCTCAGAGCCTGGAGCCTGCTTCCAATTCTGTGTCTCCCTCTCTCTCTGCCCCTTCCCTGCTTGCTCTCAGTCTCTCTCTCTCAAAAACAATAAACAATAAAAAAATTAAAAAAAAAAAAAAGGGATGTGGTTCTACTTTTTTTTTTTTTTTTACCAGGAAGCTAGAGTAGTCAGATTTGCAGCCTTTATTATCGATGCAAAAGTCCAATTGTTCTTAATGCAAAAATACAGGTGTGGAAATGCCCATACATGTGTAGCTTTGCTTATTAATGACAATGGAATATACAATACACATAGTGCATTACTTGTCCTAGGTTATGTTGACATTCTACCCAAAGCCCAATTTATTAATTTTTTTTTCAACGTTTATTTTTGGGACAGAGAGAGACAGAGCATGAACGGGGGAGGGGCAGAGAGAGAGGGAGACACAGAATCAGAAACAGGCTCCAGGCTCTGAGCCATCAGCCCAGAGCCCAACGCGGGGCTCGAACTCATGGACCGCGAGATCGTGACCTGGCTGAAGTCGGACGCTTAACCAACTGCGCCACCCAGGCGCCCCAACCAATTTATTAATTAATAAGTCCTTCACTCACATCCCCCACATACTCCACCTCAAATAAGTAAAACACATGCTATAACTTCTGCTTTTAGTCAACACAGAGTACCTGGGAACTCGTTTACCCTCTCACCTAAAACAACTTAACAAACAAGATATATGATGCAATGGTTCTCAAGACACTGAGCATCAGGCAGCACAGAACAGTGGTCCCAGAGAGATGGAGGTGAGGCCTCCAGCTTAGTCTCTAGAGAAAATTTCTAAGCCATGGTACAGAGAAACCCAGGTGGAGCCCAGCAAATTGAGGAGACACAGCCTGGCACAAAAGGGGCCTGGCCTCCTTTTCGTTGGGCCTGTCCCAACGTTCTGTCTCGTGTTAAACAGTTTTAATATCATCCACAGATTGGGGGTGGGGGGGTGGGGTGGGGAATAAGAGTTTCTGTCCTCCAGAAGCTCAAAGTCTAGTAGGCATACAGATGAAATAAACGAAAAATCACAGTATAGTTTTCTAAGTTCTTTACGAGAAGGCCAAGCACATAATCATTTGGGAAAATCTGAGAAGGATTTCCACCAGCCCTGGAGGAAACAGATCAGAGAAAGGTTCTTAAGCAGAGAAAACCATAAGCTATACTCTAAAATCTAAATAAAAGCTAAACAAAGGAAAGGAGGGTAATCCAAGCAGAGTGGGAACACATGTAGAAGCCCGAACATGGGAATGAGCATAAGAGCATAGACATACAAGGGGGTAAGGAATGGAGAAGGTGGTGCAGAGGTCAGCAGGCTTCAGATCCTGGAGGGCCCTACGCGTCTGGCTAAGAAAACGGGATTCGTACTGCAGGCAGTAGGGAATCACCTATGGTTTAAATAGGAAATTACTTACTTTTATTTGTATTTTGCATAAATCATTCTTGCTAACATGTGGAAAGTAGACTAGAGGAGAAAACCAGATGCGTGGAAATGATTAGGAGATTCTGCTATTTAGGTGACAGATAATAGGTACGAACTAGGGTAATCATAGTAGAGATCAAAACTCGATGGATTCTAAAAACTCTAGGGAGGTAGATTTTTCTAATAAATTATCATTGACTAAATATGAGGGGAGAGCATGAGAAAAGCATCGGGGATGGACATCCAAATGTCTGTGATAGAAAAGGCATGAGTCACAGAGATAGAAAGGAGAGAGAAATTCTGGGGATGCACGTGAGTTCAAGTTTTGGCATGGCAGGATGAAGGTGTCCAAGGGACATGTAAGGAGAGATATCTGGCAGCCAACAGAAAGGCTGAGGGAGAGGCCTGTGTTGGAGACAGATTTGAGGTTCATCTGCATACACCTTGTGTTCACACTCTGCGTATGATATAGGTTGCCGCATACAACGCCAGTGAGAAGATAAACAGGATAGGATCTTGGAAAGGATCATTACTTAAGGGATAGGCATAAAAGGGGAATACAAAAGACAACAGAAAAGAAAGGAGGGTATGGTCTCAGGATCGTTAAAAAGTGTACTGGACCAGCACCAGAAGTGACTGATAACCTCTAACATGGCGGGGAATCCTGAACACATGCAGAAAGAATTGGCCTTTGACAGGATGGTAGCACTTTGTGTCAGAATAAGGGTAAGAGGCAAAGAAAGATGTATGCAGATACAGATAAGAGAGAAGTAAAGGAAACCCCTGGCCTGTAGTTTTTTTGCCTTTGAGGCTCTACACATGAGGGAACAGGACGGGAAAATGGAGTAAGCTTCAGCAGAGTGAAGCAAGTTTCAAATAAATACTACCAGAAATGATAGAGTTATTAATGAAACTTGGAATATTACCAGGCAAGTCTGAAGGCCTCGTTGAAAACAAAGCATGAGTTGGTAGAAGTTTCTGGCATACGTATAGTTGTTCCTCAGTATTTGGGGATTCTCGTCTTCCCTCCTAACAAATATGGCCACCCAGCCATAATCCTGCATTTCATAACCTTTCTTACACGTAGATTTGTACCCACTAATGCATTCTCTCTAAAAAGAGTGAGTTTAAGAGACACGTGTCTTTCCAGTTGTGTTTGTCCTCCTTATCCTTAACCCTTCCAGCTGCTGGGAGAATGCAAGACGTAGAGCAACCACTGTGGGCCCACCAATGCCTGTCAAGTGAAGAGGAAAGCAGAACCAGCCATTCGCCGTGGGTCACCACTGACCTCTGCAGTGTTATGTACGAGAAGAACGTCTACCTTATTTAATTCGGGCACTTCCAGATTTCTCTCTTAGCCTGTGTTCTAGCTAATACATAAATTAAGTCTTAAACACTAAAGCAGTGAGTGCATGAGCAGAGAGGGCAGGCAGTCTTGATTTTGCTAAAGGGTGTGATAAAGAGAAAAAGGGATAGGAAAGTAAGACTACTGGCAGGCCACCAGTTGAAAAGGTGAGCCATGAGCCTTACGCCAGAGCCAGACAGGCGGTGAAGATCATTCGGAGGTGACAGATTGGGTCAAAAGACTAGGTGCCTTCATGAAGTCTCACACAACATTAGAGTCACTTCACAGAATGGACGGAGTGTGAAAGCATCAACGGAGGTTAAAATATACAACATGGAAATATGGGTGAATTCGACAAAAGAAGGTAAGCAAAAGAAGCCAGACACACAACAAAAGTATCGACAGCACACACAGTGCCACTAACACAAAGTAAAAACCAGACACTATTAAACTATGATGTTCCAAGTCAAAAAATCAAAAAACAAAACCACACACACACACACACACACACACACACACACACAGCACTCCTCAGTGCTGGCAAGCAGGAGACAAGGCTCCTATGCCCTCTGGTTTGACTTTAAAATGGCATAAGCCTGGTGGAAAGCTATCTGGCAAAATGTTTCAAGAGCTTTAAAATATGCATGACCTTTGACCAAGAATTCCATTTCTAGAAGTTCATTTTAAGAAAATCAGAAATATGAGAAGGCTTACGCATAAATACATTCAATGAATTATTTATAAGAGGGGAAACTTTGAAAGGAATAGAAATGTCCCCAAACGGGGACATGACTATATAAACTGTTATATCCTGTGATGTGAGAATTATGCAAATAATTTTCAATTACATAGTGAAATGTCCATAATATAAAGGTTTTTAAAAAGCAAGTCAGAAAAAGTGAATATCCAATATTATTGCAAATAGCCATCCAAAAATGGGAACCAAAGCGTGGTTACCTCTGGTAGAATGATTTTTGTTCTAATAAATTCTAGATTTCCTACATTTTCTTTAAAAAGTATGCAATATTTTATGGATTATGGAGAAAAATACCATGCCTGTTTTGCATTTTTGTTTGCTTTTCTCATAAAGTTTTACATTTTTATAACAACACAGGAAACAACTGTGTTCTGTTTCCCAACAATTGCATTAACTGTTGGACTCTGAACTGCCTGAGGGTAGGGTGTATTTTTACTTATGTTAACTTGCCCCCCTTAACACCTGACGGAGAATAGCGTCTCTACTCTGGAAATACACTGAATCAAACATCAAGCCCTCATCTGTTATCCTCCATTTCCATAATTGTTTTATACAGTTAAATACACATCATGCGGCCTTAAACTTTTTGCTGTGTGTATTCAAAAGCAAAAGCACTCACTGCTAACTGCTTTATGGTTTAACCACACATTTTCCTCCATCTTCCGATTAGGCTCAGGAGGGCAGAAGGTCCAAGGGGTGTTGGGGGTAGGGCAGGGAGGAGCTAAAGATGGGGCTGAGGCCTCAATCCCACCTCTAATGCTCCAACTAGAGGCCTTCTACTTTGATCTTCTTCCAACTCCCTTCCCCTTGCCCCATGACTCAAGGTTGAAGGAGGTAAAATCCAACAATGCCAAGGGTGAATCAACACCTGGGGGTAATCATTTAACTGGCCCACTGGGGAACCTGAGCCCTGTTTGAAGTGGACTGCAGGGAGCCCACAGGAGGGGAGGAAAGCCAGGTCAACAGGAGGGACCTTCAGGGCTGCTTAAGAGAGTAGGGAGCCTTCAAGCGGAAAAGGAAGGCTCATGATTGATAGAAGAAATTAAGAACTTAGTTCAACAAAAAAATAGAATTTTTTTCTTAGAAGGAGCTCCAATAGTCAAATTGTAACCTTTTGGAAGAAACTGCTGATTTTTATGACTGGTGGTAAATTTTTGAAGATGTGTGACCTGAATACTAATTATCTAATGTCCTTAAAGAAGCCGGATTTACACACCAACTTAAAAAATCCTTTCTCAGAATGTGTATTATCTCTCTCCAATCCTCATACACTGATGTTCGTTCTAAAATTCAAGTCAGACTTGGAGAAAAAGCAGCATGTAATTTATATTTCAGAAACACCAATAACACATTCTTATATTTTAGAAGTATCTTTTGCATGAACATTTTCCTCCTATCACATTCAATGGGAAGCTTTCTAGGATGTTAATTTTTCTGTTCGCTTAGGCAAGTTCTAATATATACCATTATCATCTCACTAAACTATTGAAACAGATTCAATCGACAGATATTGATAGCACATAGGACACTAAGGTCATGCATGGTCTGGTTTTGCAAATGATAGTAAATCTGCTACGTTAAACTTTTAACAGACATCCATCGGTCGTAGTTGTATTTGAAGTGTTTCAAAAGCTTAACAGTCTTCGTTATCTTTTTTTAAAAAGTCCATTAAGATGACCTTGGAAGAAATGAGCATACATTTCAATGCTTAATTTTGGTGGGGAGCAACAGACGCTTCCAAATAATTTTGCCAATCTAACCTCAAAAGGCTCATCAGGGCCCACATCTTTTCCATGTAACATGGCAGCTGCAGACCCAGGACCCAAGGACCACTGATTCACCAACTTCATTTTCACTTATAATAATAAAATCCAGACTGGCACAGGAGTTTTGCAAGATCAAAGTCCAGTTGGTGGAAGGTGAACTCTTTATTCACTACTTACAAAGGAACTGAAGTTAATCTCCACAAAAATAACCACACATTTCCATGAGCCCCATCAAACATAAAAAAAAACCAGCCTAAACCACTTGACAGTTAAAACAATTTAATCAACACAACCAAGAACATCCTTCCAGTCTTCAGAATACCAGGGCTGACATCACATCATAACCAACACTACTGAGTGCCCGTTGTATGCCGGGCACTATCCCTAACACTTTGGGGGTAAGCCCTTTTAACCCTCACAGAAACACAGGAATAGGCACTGCTCTGATCACCTTATATTTAGATGGGGAAACTGAGGCACTAAGAGGTCAGGTGAGTTCTCCAAGGCCTCACAGCTAGCAAGCGGTAAATCTAGGTTTCACATTAAGTCAGTCTGGCTCTAGAATCTATATTCTGAGCCATCATACTGGATAGCAGATTGTCCCTGTAAGAACAACTTTTTAAAAAAAATTTTCTCCTGCTGAGATTCACTCAGTCTTATGTGTATATTCTAGAAACCAAAGGTTTTTGGTTGTTTGGTTGTTTGTTTGTTTTACACCCCCACACAAATCATTCAGGAGGACAAGACTATGCCGATGGTCCATCTGCAATGTAACCACATAAAGGACTTGCGGGCAAACTTGAGCCCATTAACAAAACCGTATGTGACATCTGCCAAGGAGCCAGATGCTGTCGTCCCCCAGAGGCAGAGTACGTCACCTTGCTCCTCACCCAGACCTCGAGGTGGGCATCCGCCAAGAAAAAACAGAAGAGGGATGGTCTGATCGTCACACAAAGGGCCCAAAGGTAAAACGCATGATGTGCTTATTAAGAACCGCAGATCGTTAGCATAACAAACGCTCTTCAGCAAAACCCAACTGCGGCACCAACAATAAAAGAAAGCCTATAAAGGTATGCATTATAGTTCTGCGACGGTTTGCATAATTAAATTAGTTAAAGCTTGCCCTAATCCCCTTTCCATGTTTAGCTCTTAATGTAGGTCAGTTTTTTTTTTCTTCCCCCTACTTCAAATCCTCCAAAGAATGCTAGAGAAAACCAGGCACCCAAAACAAGCGGCTTTTGATTTCTGGCACTCTACCATTTGGAAAACAGACTTGAATTGCATGATAGATAGTGGTCTAGGAATTCAAGGAATAGGAGTTTGGTTTCAGTAAGAAATACCTTTACAAGGAAGCTGAAAAATGGAAAACAGCAGCAGTGTTTTTCTTTCCTTCTTTTTTTTTTTCCAGAAAAAGAAAATCAGTAACAAACATAGGAGCCCTAAATTGAATTTGAATCTACATAGAGTTCACTATTTGATTTACAAATTCCTACTAGGCTCAACTTAATTGAATTCAGGAGACTGAAATCACTGGAGCTGAGAAGATTTATTATTGCATTTTATCCATGGCACAGGGGGTCTTGGGATTACTCAAGAGTCAGGGGAGCTGGCACCCTGTGAACTGCTTCTGTTAAGCGTGCTGTAATGTGACGCCATGGAAGGGGGCAGGGGAGGCAGGCTTGTAGAGCAGGAAAGGAGTGAGCAAGAACAAAAGTCCAGGTGATGTGACAGAGTTTGGGCTTACGGGATCTTTATGGGATCTATTTTTTTTTCTACCCCCTGTACTCCCCCTGCAATATCTAGTCCAGTCCTCTCTTAGTTTAAGAAACACTAACAAAGTCTCAACAAGACTAAATATGCAGAATGATCTAAATAAACCTCTTGAGATGAATAGCTTTCTTTCAATTAAAAAATGCCTAAATGCAGTTATCTTGACTGTGTAGGTTGATAACCTGTGGCTGATAACACTGAACAAGCATATAAACAATTAACAGTTAAGAGTTTTCATTAATCCTTTCCCTAACAAAAAAAGTGACAGCAGAGACTTTTTTCTTTCTTTCTAATTCAAAGCTATCGTATATGTGTGTGTGTATACACGCATATATATCTGTGTGTGTGTATACATATACATACATACACACACATATATATACGTGTATATATATACACATATACACACCCATATATGTATATACACGTGTGTATGTATATATGTATATACACGCGTATATATGTGTATATATATACATATACACACCCATGTATATATATACTGAAATATTATACCAATTGCTGTATGCAAAATCTACTAAAGAGAAACACACATGATACATGTAAAACTTCAATGTCAAATAAGTGATTTATCTTTCAACTTCCGGAAAAACCAAGGCTATAGATAATGTTATTTCTCTAGGCCACTTGTCTCTGTAATTATAAAGAAGCTTATTAAAATTTTTCTGCATTTCTTCCTAATTTATTCTGTTCAGGAAATTATAAGAGGAGTGAAATAATCATATATTTAATTTTTAATTCTGATGGGAAGCTTTCTAGAATTAAAAAAAATCATAGTTGTGTACCTGGAAATTATATATTTTGTTAAAGCATAAAAAGAGATTTTACGCAAGTTGTTAACAGCTTTCAATGTGTACAGGCTATGCAGTCTGATGCGTCCAGGCTATGCAATCTAACGGATGCCTATTGGCTTTCAGCTGAGGACAACAGTGAATTGTGAAGACTAAGGCATTGAACATCCTGAAATCTTAGGACATTTTTAAGGAAGAGAAAATTCACAAAATATACACTGTTTCAAAGGCTTTCCAAAGCTATCAAAACCCTTCTTCCCAGCCTTCTGCTGCTTTCACAGATCCTAGAGTATGAGATACCTGTAGGCATGCTCATATTCATGCCATGGTACAGGAATTTGCATGGAACACCTCTCAGGTGTAGCTAATGCTATGTCTTCCAGGAAGTCCTGACTTCACTCATTCTCTCCTTCTCTGACCAACTAATAGTCATTTCTTTATGACAGTCTATCTTGTGTCACTACTTTCATATGTGTCTTATCTCTCCTCTTTCGGGCAAGAACAGCATCTAACAGATGGGTAATTCTTTACAATACCTAGGACAGAGCCTGCCCCATACTAAGTGCTGAATCACCACCTGTTAAATTAATACTTGGAAACAGTAATGGAGTTTAACCACCTGCAGTATATATACAAGGCAATACTTGATATAGATACCAACATTAGGTTTCCCTTTAGTCTTTCCTCTGTATCTATGTTGTCTGATACAGTAAGGACTAGCTACATGTGGCTGTTTAAATAGAAATGAACTGAAGTTAAAAACTCACTTGCTCAGTTGCACTAGCCACATTTCAAGCATTCAACAGCCATACTTGACTAGTAGCGACTATACTGGACAGCACGGATTATAGCACATTTCCATCACAGACAGTTATAGCACTACTTAATCAAAGTGATCCTGTTAAAAACAAAGTCAAATTGTTCAATCCTCAGCTCCCAGCCTTCCAATCACTTTCTAGCTTAAAATGACCTTAAGTAAGCCACTTTCCTCTTCCACCATATCCCCCCATCATATCGCTTTACCCCTCTCTCCCACTCACTGGTCTCCAGCTGAAGACAATGTTTCTAAAGCACAACATACTCTCACCTCAGGCCCTTTGCACATGCAGTTCTGTCTGTAACTCTTCTCCCAGATCTCTGCTTGGCCAACCACCTCACTTCCTCTGTCTCATGCCCTAAGGCCTTCCCTAGCCATACAGTACAAGATTATCAAACTCCTGTCCCCATACATTCCTTCTCTTCTTTTTCTGCTTTTTTTTCCATAGTACCTGACACCAATAATACACTCTATGTTATGTATTAATCTTGCTTATTGTTTGCCCCCCTCTACTAGAATGTAAACCCCAAAAGGGAAACTTGAGTCTCTTTTCTACCCTGCTGTACCCCTATCTAAAATAGCGCCTGGCACATTACTCATATTCAAAAAATATTTTTGAATTTATGGCTGAAGAGTATTTGCAAATGTATACATCGATAGGATACACAATTTTGAGGCTGAGTTTTTAGGATTCTTGTGGAAATTAGTCACCTCACTGTGACAAATGCAAGAAGAAATACATTACTAGGCGGCCTTATCAGATCAATGGGGCTTTCTGTTGCCCAGAAAACCATTATATTCAGTCAGAACCATTTAGATTTTTAGAAGTGTATTCCATCTTGGTTTTTACTGGAGAAAAGAGGTTGCCAAAATGATGCTGACCCATTCACTCCTTCACATATCCACTGGATACTTCATGACACCCACTTCGGATGCCAGCAGACGGCTAAGGTAACAACGACGACAACGACGACGACGAAAACCACAGTCCCTACCAACCAAAGTCCAGTTAGGGCGGCAGGGAGTCAGGTAATATTCTAGCATGATGTGTTAAGGCCATGGCAGTGGTGAGGCTAGGGAACACAGGGATGGATAGGAAAGGCACCTTGAATCTATGGCACTGGGAAATGGTTCTCTGGAACTGGGTCCTACAAGGCAAGAGTCATCCATAAGAAAGACCAAGGGACTGTGTTCAAACGGAAAGAATAGCATAACTAAAGGCAACAAAAAATGAGTGAGCAGGTACTATCAGAGAAGAGCTTATATCTATCTATCTATCTACACACATTATATTTATTTATTCATTTAAAACTTTTTTTTTAACCTTTATTTATTTTTTTGAGGCAGAGAGAGACAGAGCATGAACGGGGGAGGGTCAGAGAGAGAGGGAGACACAGAATCGGAAGCAGGCTCCAGGCTCTGGGCTGTCGGCACAGAGCCTGACGCGGGGCTCCAACTCACGGACCGCGAGATCATGACCTGAGCCGAAGTTGGACACTTAACCAACTGAGCCACCCAGGCGCCCCGGAGAGCTTTAAAATAAAATGGAATAGTAGATGTCGAATCAAGTGAATAAGGAATCAGGGTTTCCCATTTCTCCTTCCCTCACATGAAGAGCCAAAGGGACCGGAAGCTTGATATAAGCAAACCACTTCGAGGTGCCTGATGAAGGAGGGCCACACGCACCCAGAACTACATCCCAAAAATAAGTGAAAAGTGCTGCCTATTACTTTTAGGCTTATGTTAGCTACTAATTCAATGCATAGCAAATTATTAGTCTCAGGTATTTTATATTAGGAAAAGCCTTAAATATTCAAGCCAACGACTGGAATTGTTTCTTATCACTAGAGGACGGTAGGAGCTGGAAATATAGATGATTTGTTTTGTTTGATTCAGTGTGACTGGATGCATTTTTATTCTAAAGAATCTACAAAGTATTACATTTATAATATGGAAAAATAGATTTTTCACACTGAATGAGGAACCACTACATGTGAGACCCATCAAGACTGTGGACTGTGTTTTCAGAAGAAGCACGGTGACCTGGGCAAAGACAGGTCTTCGTGTTTTGCTGGCTAAATGCATGGGAATGAATTAATGGAATAAAGTCACTCACTGCTTCAGCAATTAGGGATCTTAACTGCTATGCTCTCATAACTATGTAACATCAGTTAGAAAAGAGACCACGTGCTTTATGCTTCCCATGGAATCCATCTTTGTTTTTGGCAACGCTAGCTTTGAATCTGAAAAAGTGGGCAAAGGAAGCAGTCCAAGGACATCAAGAGTTCAATTTCCCAAGACACTTTTATTAAGCATACACGATAGGAGAAGCTCTCTCCCAGTTCTGAAGTATGAGTTATGGACATAGCTTCCTTTCTTTATAAAACGCAGTCTAAATTATGAAGGTCCAAAAAGCACACTATAATCACTCGGATTTGGATGGAGATGAGCTCGATCATGAAAAATACATACGTCTGATATGAGGGAAAAATCCTTGAAGTTAAAATGTCATCTTTCTTAATAAACGCCTTCAACAAATTATCATTTTCATGTGGAACACTGTACCCCTAAATATACATACTACCCTGGGCTTAAATATACCAGTACGAAGTCTTTATTTTCCTCCCTTCGGTTAAAGAGGGCATTTGGAGGAAAACTGCACCAGCATTCGTTTTATAGGACAATGCTCTCTAAAACTCTAGTGCCCAGGCTAAGCCTTTTCGGAGTTACACAAAACCTATGGAGAATATCAATAAAGTAAGGCAACTAGCTGGATCATAGTTTTCATTCTCCGTCTGGCCCGTTTTAACGTATAAACAAATTAAGATGGTCGGAAAGGATCTTGTGTTATCCTTTTCTGTTTTTAGAGTCCCAGAACCCTGTTTATTTTCAGGTGCGTGAAAACCACATCAATTCTTATTTGGCCTAACGCTTTTTTGTTTTTACAACTTGGCATCTGCAATACTAATGCTTCCGCGTAAGCACAACAGTAGCAACACAAACAATAAAAATAGCACATGGCGCTAAGTGCTTCGGTTTCACTAATTTAATCCTCACAACGACTCACGAAGACAGGCACCGTGAGTATCCCCCGGACAGAAGCGATGAAACGGAGGCAGCCGAAGGTTAAAAGAAGGGCCCAGGCGGTGGGGCAAATGCCAAGCGTGGGAATCCCACCACAGCCTGTGCGTCTCCAGGGCCCAGAGGCTTCACCACTGCAAATGCCATTTCTCAAACACTCAGCATTTATTTGTAGTAGTATTTTCACAATTAACAGTGGGATCGAGTAATTAACAGTTCTACAGCCCATTCTCCTCCTTAATTCTATTGATCCTGTCACTTGCCACCTTCCCTCTTATTTCTGTATAAACATGACATTTTGTTCTATTTTCTTTTTTTTTTTTAACATTTATTTATTATTGAAAGACAGAGAGAGTCAGAGCGTGAGTAGGGGTGGGGCAGAGGGAGAGGGAGACACAGAATCCAAAGCAGGCTCCAGGCTCTGAGCTGTCAGCACAGAGTCTGACGCGGGGCTCGAACTCACAAACCGCGAGATCGTGACCTGAGCCGAAGTCGGACGCTTAACCGACTGAGCCACCCAGGCGCCCCTATTCTATTTTCAAATGGACTCATTCTATGAATCTTTTGGTTCTGAATTCTAACTTAATCCTAATTATTATTGACTGAGCTAATATACAAAGACTGTACTTAGCAATGGCTCAGGATTGTTACACAAGGAATTACCATGGAGCCCTATCTCCTACTAGTCATGCCCAGACAGCATCTTTCTATTGCACTGCTCCCTGAATCACGAGACCAGACAAAGGGGCAAGCATTTGATTTTTAATTACAGTTAAAAATTCCCATAGTGCTTCATGAAGACAAATCTGTAGTGGCTGGGTGGCTCCGTCGGTTGAGTGTCCGACTTTGGCTCGGGTCATGATCTCGCGGTCTGTGGGTTCGAGCCCCACGTCGGGCTCTGTGCTGAGAGCTCAGGGCCTGGAGCCTGCTTCGGATTCTGTGCCTCCCTCTCTCCCTGCCCTTCCCCCACTCTCTCTCTCTCTCTCTCTTTCTCTCAAAAATAAAGATAAAAAAAAAATAAATACAGTTGAGTTCAATCCCAATGAAACTGTTTCCACTGTCTGGTAAGAATAAGATACCTGGGGGGCACTTGGGTGGCTCAGTCGGTTGAGCTTCTGACTTCGGCTCAGGTCATGATCTCACGGTTCATGGGTTCGAGCCCCGCATCGGGGTCTGTGCTGACAGCTCAGAGCCTGGAGCTTGTTTCAGATTCTGTGTCTCCCTCTCTCTCTGACCCTCCCCCACTCATGCTCTCTCTCTGTCTCAAGAATAAATAAACATTAAAAAATAAAAAAAAATAAAAAAAAAAAAGAATAAGATACCTGGGGCGCCTGGGTGGCTCAGTCGGTTGACTGTCCGACTTCAGCTCAGGTCATGATCTCAGGGTCTGTGAGTTCGAGCCCCGCCTCGGGCTCTGTGCTGACAGCTCAGAGCCTGGAGGCTGCTTCAGATTCTGTGTCTCCCTCCCTCTCTGCCCCTCCCCTGCTCGTGCTCTGTCTCCCTCTCTCTCAAAAATAAACATTAAAAAAAACATTAAAAAATAAATATCCACCTCTTTCAAAAAAAACCCACAAAAAACAAAAAAGCAAAACAAAACAAACAAGCAAAAAAAAAAAAAAAAAAAAAAAAAAAAACCAAACCCAAATTTGCAAAGGGAAAAATGGTCTGAACCGTTTCACTACATATTTCAATATCTGTGTTGATGCCTAGATAGTCTGAATTTAAGCTTACAGATACTTAACCAGATTCTCACTTTGGAATGTTTTTGTAATACTGTGTTATTTCATGAATGCTACCCTTTTAGAAATCTGAAGGGAATAAAAAGGGCAAGTATTATATTCAGAGCGCTAATTACTAAATAATGAGCAACAAATTCAATGATAAAGAAACATAAGAGCCTGCCTGCCACTCCACAGCTCAACAGACGTATCGAAGTACTTTTCCCTACTAAGGTATTTTGGAGAAGTTTTAAGAACTGTCATTAGATGTCCTTCTGTGCCATTATGCAATCCGCGGAAGGTGTGCATGTTAGGTCCACAAACGTACAATGGTATAGACAAGAAGTGTGTGTGTATGTGTGTGTATTGTGTGCAGGTATGTCCATGCACATACGCAATCCCCTCTCCCAAGAATATAATCCCCACCCCCCCTCCCGAGAATCACACGGATAATTTTGAAAAGAATATGTTTGGGGCCACAATCCTGTAACAAAAGCATCAAGTCCTATCACATCCAGTGGGAATGTGCGCAGGTCATCCTGCGGTAGTGGGGAGCCCCCAGCTCTTCCCTCTCCCACCCTTACGTCACTGTGGTTACAGTCCAAAGGTCAGCAAAAGCCATAGTCCTTGCCATTCTCCCCACACACACTGTGGCGCTGCGGCTGCTTGTGTCTGTCCAAATTCTGAGTTTCTGACATTAGAGAGACGCGTGCAAGAAAAGACCCTCAGTCCGAGCCGCTTATTCCTAGGTAGGCTGAGTCCTGGATTCCGCCACATTTCAATCAGGTCAAGTCACAAGTCCCCAGAGCGAGCTGTGCAGACTGGGAAGGTAACGGCCACCTCCCGTGGAATGTTTACCACGTGTCGACCCCTGAACACAGTACCAGCTAATTTAGTCTTCATGACAACGGAAGAGGAAACCGGTTCTCTGGGGCAAAAGAGGATATGAAATTTAGTTGTTAGTAGGGAAGGGAATGGCATTTGAACTCCGACCATCTAGAGTCTGCTGGCTCTGATGTTATTTTCTAAGAAGAGGGTGTTAGAACCAAGTAGGGGAACTCGAGCCGCGCCCCTCAGTTTAATTCCAAAACCAAACCTGACCCTAGGAACCACTGCAAATTCTCTCTCTTCACTCTTACCCAAAGGGGTTGGAAGCGATTCGAATTTATGCCCACTGAGTAAGAAAAAGTCTACAATTTAACATGAAAGGGGCCCATGCACAATGAGGTGGGTTTGGATCCAAATCACAACTTAGAGCATCTCCGAAGTATTTTTAAAATAACACTGCCACGAGGAAAGGGAACAAACAGTACTTTGTACACTATACTATTACCTTTGACTTCACTCTAACAGAGTTTTCAACATGATGTTCAGGGCACCAACTCGGAGTCTATTTTCATGGGTTTTGCTAAATAAAAGCACAGACTGTTTACGCAAGGGGGCTCGCACAGAGTTTTCTAACCAGTATCTGGATCAGTTTATATTTTAGTAAAGATGTTGTTTCGTACACAGCATGTCCTAGGTATGTTTCACTTTTATATGAAACTCTTTTAAATAGAGGATACATAAGCACAAAAAAAAAAAAAAACCCACTTGGAAATAAATAGGTAAATATGCTGCTATTCTGATGTGCAAATTCAGTAACATAAAAATCAAGCTACGTCAGAGAATAAGGCAAGGAATCCTTATGAATATTTCAGTATTATGAAATTTGGAAATACTAGTCCTCATTTTTTCAGATCTAACTGCCTAATTATTCCTTCCATGTTTTCCCAGTAATTATATAAAACCTCCTCTTATTTTCTCTTATTTAATTTGTTTATACTCTAGCAGAACTTGATACACTGACATTAAACAATTATCTTCCCATCAAAACTATTTTAGGAAAACTACTCTGGAAATCACACAGGCATGTGCCAATTTATCCATGTAATGTGGAGGAGAAAAATGGTGTTAACATTGTTTTAAGTCAGGAAACTACTTTTAAAACCAGAAAAATACAAAAGTATCATCATTTAATGGGAACTTTGTTTCATGTCACAGCATAGGCTCCTGCCAGGATTCTATGCTATATAACTACTTATATTTTGATTTTCCACAGATGTAGTCAAAGTTGACAACATTCTTCTGTGAATCATTAGAGGATATTTTCACTGAAAACATATTCTTGATTTAAAACATAAGTGGCCTCATTTGACTCTTTTTTTTCCTCAACAGCTCTATCAACCTGTTTTTAACTCCCTAACTTTCCCCACCTTTCTGCACCTCGCACCACCATCTTGATCTCGTGAACTAACCAGATAATGAATAATATTGAATTTCTCGTAATAACCATCTTGTAATAACCGTCTTCTCGAAAGAGGGAGAAAAACATACCCAAGTACAGGTTTAGCCAAAGTAATCTCTTTCTGTCCCCACTGCTTCACTAGAAGGAATTGACGCTTGTCCCAAATTACAATAAAAAAGAATACATTATAACATAAATACGCTTGGTCTGACACTGGAAAGAATTGGACGTGTATAAATTATGCATAGAAAATCCACCAGCAAAGCAAACGGATTCCCTCAGATACCGACCTGGATTTAGCATGACCTGGTGCGGGCACGAGCCGCCCCGAGCTGGCATTGCTCTGAACAGAACAGCGAAACACTGCAGACCTTGGAAGCACACATTTAGCCAAAAGACAAATAACCGTGTAGTCATGTTATACCTTATAGTTGCTTAACTGACTATCATCCGCGCGCTTTGCGATTCATCTTTAAACAAATCCAATCCTTCTGCATCATATACCAAGTGCATCAGCTAAAATGACCCGGTGCAGATTTCCTGTTTGTGCACATTTCATCGGTTGCGGTCGAGGACAAGATTTTACTAAATATGATTCTGTACTGAAAGCTGGCTTTTCTTCTTCTTTTTCAAAGAGGCTGTATCAGAACATTTTTTTTAGGGAACTGACCTTTCGCATTCTGTGGTCAATTTACCTCCCCAAATGTCCTCACTTTTAGTGAAATGCTGGACTCTACTGATTTAGAACCTTCCCAAAGTTTTTCAAACAAACCTTCGATAGCATGCATGCAAAGGGAGAAGTTTTAGAACAGAACTTTGAAATAAGAAACACATGTCAGCCCGAGAAGTTCTAACTCGTACTATCAGCCATATCAAAAGAAAGGCCTGGGGCGCCTGGGTGGCGCAGTCGGTTAAGCGTCCGACTTCAGCCAGGTCACGATCTCGCGGTCCGGGAGTTCGAGCCCCGCGTCGGGCTCTGGGCTGATGGCTCGGAGCCTGGAGCCTGTTTCCGATTCTGTGTCTCCCTCTCTCTCTGCCCCTCCCCCGTTCATGCTCTGTCTCTCTCTGTCCCAAAAATAAATAAATGTTGAAAAAAAAAAAAAAAGGCCAACTGGGTAAAAGTAGCATGAAGAAAAAAAACAGCAGCTGAAAAAATCAGACTCCCTGAATGTGAAGAGGTGGAAACCCGGCTTCCTAGGTGCTCGGCTAGAGTTCGACCAACAGATCCGGCTTCAATTTGGATATGAACGTTCACTTTAATGAAGTCTACTGCGCAAAATTTCTGTTCCCATAAGAAAAGGAGTAAGACTAGTCATAGAGCAAAAAACACTCAAAGGACTCCAAGTAAACTGGTCTCAACAACCCCTTCACCCTTACCATACACACAGAATCAATTCACATGGATTGTAAAACCAGTTTGGTCACTCCTGGAATTACAGAGATGGGAAGGAGGCATTCCTTTGCTATTCATCTGATTCTTAACCTGAAGACAAGGCCTACATTTTGCACTGTCCTCTCTTTTTTCCAACTTTAATTAGCAGCCACTCAGCTGCTTTCATTAAACGGACCTCAAGGCATGAACCTAGGGGAAAGGACACAGAAAAGTATGCAGTGTGAGAAATCTGGGAGCCCGTCATCTATGCAAGTGAAATAAATCAATTCTAAAGGCGTTACGGCTCCTGTTCAAAGTACTGGTAAGTGACAGATCAAGAAGAGGATATTGACATTTAAAAGCCAACCGTTTCTAAGATTCTTCAATAATCACTAATTCTCATTGCATGAAAAAGAAAAAGAATAGCTTTTCCATGAAGTAAAATTGAGTCTTGGGAAAATTCCTGTGCTCTGGTATTAAGAATTTGTTAAACGGAATGCGGTGGATAGACTAAAGACGGAATGGGAAGACGAAAAAGGCGCTGGGCATCTAAGAATTTTGGACATAATTCTGAAACTGCACATTACTCAACCTCCACCGTCAGGAAAGTTCCTTCAATTCTGGCTGTCGAGTTTATTGACTCTGTCTAAGCAGCATCAACAATCGAATGAATGATGTTACTGGGATACTGACCTTGAGTTGTTTTTCCCACGTATTGATGGGTTGTGCTTTGCTGCCTACACTCTCACATGGATGCCCTTGTTCCAATGTCAAGTGTCTGTGAGAGCCATTCTGGGGTTAACTTTCAGAGGCTATAGATGACAGTGCCTTTTCCAGCAGAGCTGAGCAACTTCTTCTGGGCCCTGGGAAGGCTGGCTTCACTAGCACTGTTTTCTAAGCCCTGTGTTTCTCAAGCTTCTCTTAGTCTACAAGACACATGAACTTTTAAGATACCCAGTAGCCCCCTCTGACGGTGATCAGACATCCGCGGGGTACCTGGAAACTGTCTGAAAATATGCCAGCGAATCTGGGGTTCTCACTTCAACTAGGACTGCCACCTAGAGTTGGAAGAAGTCAGGTTAGGACAGTCCTGTGAAGTGCGGAGCAGTCCTGCATAACAAAGAATGGACTCCTCCAAATCTCCCCTGGAGAAATACTGGTGGGTCAGCCACGCTTCCAGCCACGTTGCACACGTACACCTCATGTTTCCTCCACGCCATGGTCCCCATCGGTGCTTCTCTTTGTAAGAAAACCTATGATACTTACTACCCCAAGAGCACGTACGTAACGTGTCTGAGAATATATCAGGTCGGTGTCTGAGCGACAGCAGCCTGTTTTGTGACCCCCCTCGCTGTCAGACGCCACGGTCCCTTCTAAAGCCATCATCCTTCACTCTGACAGCTGCTACGTGGAGGGAGTGGTGCAGCCACCTTGACATTCTTCCAAACCACACTCATCATCCTTCCCCTAGGCAACGAGCATGATATCTCACATCCCCGTTCGTTGGGACTCTGGATACTCCGTCAGAAGAACAACAGAAAGTGAGAGCATGGGCAACATAGGGGAGATAAACAAAGGATTATGTCACTTCATTTAATAAGACCGTGTACGTTCTTGAAAAGACAGTATTATTTTGGAGAGGTGTGGAATTGCCAGAAGTGGATCCCGTGGCAGAATGCAACAGAGGAGCTCCCGATTTGAGTTGAGGCTATAAAAACAGAACAATTATTTCCCAGTGACCTTTGGCTTCAAGAAGCATTTTCACATATTGTGCTGCTTTAAGGCTAAAAGTGCAAGGCCCCTCACAAAAGCCATCCTAAGAAAGGAAAGAGAGGAAGACAGAGAGAAAGGGGAAGGAGAGGAGGAGGGAGGGACGGAAAAGGAGAGAGCGATTGTTACGTTTCTACCTCAGAAAGTCTGGTAAGGGCGTGATCATTTAATTCGAGTGACTGTAAAACCTATCGTGCAAACTGGGATTTTCTTGAAAGCAAAGTATCTCTAACCAGTTCCAGAGGGACACTGGGACAGCAGATGTAAGCTGGAACTGTACTTGGCAGGCTAGGATACAGAGTCACCCTACTTGCTCCCGAAAGCTTAGAGGTCTCTCTTAAACCTGACCTTGTTTACAAATGATATTTGAGCCTTATTAATTATTCTGTGGCATACTGCAGTGAGAATAATATAGGTAAAGGCATGAGGAACTTTCCACGCACAAAAAAAATGTAATAACTTAGCTGCCCATTCATTCATTCATTCATTCATTCGTATAATAAGTATTTATTGCTTTCTTACTATGTGCAGGTACTATGCTAGGTACCTGAACTGAATTGAAAAAAAAAATCCCTAAATGATTCAGGCATTGATTTGTCCTTATCAACGTGAAAAAGAAATATTTCTACAAAACTCCAGCTATCAAGAACCTTCAAGAAATGATCATTAGGGTTTAGCCAAGTTGTCCGGGTGGCTGAGATGTGTGTCGTCTTAAGCAACAGCACATCCAAATATAGAAGCTCTTGTATACAAATAATTCCACCACGTGCTATGATGCTACACATAATTTAACTTCTCCTGAGAGAATCAAAGTGATCAGAACTAATGAGAATGATTATACAGTACTAAGGCAAGCAACTTTGAACTTTGAAGATACCCAGTAGCCCCCTCTGACCGTGATCAGACATCCGCTGGGAACTGCTCAAGAACACAGGGCTTCTAGGGTTACTACCACAGCAGCCCGCATGACTAGACATTTTGCATGCTTACATTTATGTTTTATTATTTTTGTTTCTTTTTAATTGTTAGGCTGTCATTTGTCAATATTCCAGTGATAACATACCCACGAGGACAATACGGCATGATCCCCACTTACAGATGAGACAATCTGAGGCACAGAGAAATGAAGCAGTTTGCTCAAGGTCAAACACCTGGGATTTGAACTCATCCAGTCTGCCATGTTTGCCCACGCTCGCATGTAAGCAACGCCCACATCTACCTTAAGAAGCTATGAACTTGAAAGCTTTGCAATTACGTAAGAGACAAATATGCTCTGAGACAGCATCTGAGAAAAGCGAGCATGTGAGTTTGGGGGAATCAAGTCTATGACACCTAGATCTGTCGTCAGGCAAAGATAGCTGTTTCTTTCTCTGTATTTCACATATATGCCTGTGCAAGTGAAGGGTGTCAGACGACTCAGTTTGCCAAGTTTACTGAGCCTTGGAAATTAATTATAATGAAAAGGAAAGCGTTTTTTATAATAGAGTCTCACATATATTTTTTTCCAGTTATTCTTAGGTCGATATTTTCTCATTAGAGATTTAGATTTTTAAGAGCGATAAAGTATTTTAGTGACGTAAACTTGAAGAATAAAAAGGCAGTTTTTTAGTACAGTAAGCATGCCAGAAAGACATCAAGTATCAGGTGATAGAAATTTATAAAACACATGAACAAAGAATCCACTCATCTATTGGCTTATTGCAAAGCAAATCGGCACACTGTAGGTTGCTAAGACAACAGGGATGTGATGACTAACTGTGAGATAATGAGCAGAATCTCCGTGAATTTATGAATCAAGTTTTTGGAGTCTAAGCCCTCCTCTCTCTCTACATATGTACATAGCTAAAATCTTAGGAGTATTACTTTTAAAAAATGCCTTCAGACTTTGGAGCTCTGCTGGCGAAGGAGTCTGATGCCTTCTGATCAGGACACAGCCCTTGTCTTGGCAAGATGCGTGTGGTGTGGCAAAGAGAGGTGTTCCCGGCAGGCCATCAAGCCCATCATCGTGTGGCAGTGATGCATGAGTTGCCTGTCAGAGATTATCATCCATAGGCCAGGAGAAAGAAAAAATATTTGCAACTGATTTATTACAATTCTTAATAAATATTTTCAAATACAGGAAATAACAGAACTTGCAGCTTTTCTAGGATGTTGCCACTTCAAATTTGAAACTCTGGGCTCACTCCCTTTTAGCCACAAGGCCCTCCCCACTGTTGCTTGGACATACCAGGCAGGGCTCTGCATTGGCTTCTCCCCAAGGGAATGCACTCCCCCGGCCCTATTCGTGGTTTAGTACCAGTGCTTTTAAGCCTTTGCTCAAATGTTGCCCAATTTAAAATGAGAACCTCTCAGACTCTGTTTTATTCCCTAGTACTTCTCATCTCCTGAAATAATCCTTCATCACGTATGCTCCTGTTTTGTTCACCGAAGTATCTCAAGCGCTCAGACCTGTGGCCGACACATAGATGATGCTCGATCAATAGAAACTTTAAGGGCAAGAGTAAGTGTTGCTTGAAGTGAATTACTGAGAAGAAAACTGTAAGATCTGGTTTCTTGCCACCTTCGGTGGGCCCAACTTGCAGAGGACCCTCCAAAAATTTCCATTTTCTGCTCGGCTGAGTCAAGAACTTTGCACTGGAAATACACCAAGTCCAGGATAACGGTAAGGATTTATGTAGCTCAGGAGCCCCATCAGCCAACATGGCATCCCATCAGCCAACATGGCATATCTCAGAGGCCACCATGGCCCCCGACCATAATGATTTTGATGATCACTCTGGGGCTCCTCGGGTCCTCTGGATAAAAGACGCTAAACTAATGCTACTTTATGTGATGTGTTACTCTGACCAAATGAATTCAGAGCAGCTCACGGTCTCCAGAAAGACTGTTTCATATTATTAACCAGAAAGACTTCAGAAGAACTCCGTTTACTGTAAGAGAGGCTGACCAGGAACACAGCCATCCTCTGGAATTCATCACTAATACATGTGGGGAAATCAAGCGTCTCCTCATCTTCAGAGAATAATGCAAGCTGTCAGGAAGAAGCCAGATCCCTCCCACTGCCACCACGCCTGTTTCAAGCCAAATCTATTATTTCATGCTTTACAATATGTGTATTTTTCTTAAGATAAATAAATAATACATGATGTGGAAATTTGGAAACTGTGTTTAAACCATAGGGAAAAAAAAAAACTTGTATAATGCCATCTAAAAATAACACTATTTGCTCAACGTCTCTCAGGCCTTTTCAGTAAGTCTCATGGCGGGGCACCTGGGTGGCTCAGTTGGTTAAGTGTCCGACTTCGGCTCAGGTCATGATCTCGCGGTTCGTGAGTTCGAGCCCTGAGTCGGGCTCTGTGCTGACAGCTTGGAGCTTGAGCCTGCTTTGGATTCTGTGTCACATTCCCTCTCTGCCCCTCCCCCACTTGTGTTCTGCCTCTCTCTGTCTCTCAAAAATAAATAAATGTAAAAAAAAAAAAAAAAGGTAAGTCCCATGGCTACTAGCCTCCCTGCCTCCAGGCACCTGTGCAATGGCTGCTCCGTCATCACAAGTACAATTGAATCACGTTATTACCTGATCAGCAACCCACCAGTGACCTCCCAATCAATATCTGTAAATTTCAAATTTTGGGGCTCTAAGTTATTGATCACTCAGTGTATTTCTTTGAGTTTGTTTGCGAGTTGGCTTCTTAAAAAACGTAAGACCAAACCTGTATCCTCATTTTGGCAAATTTTTCTTCAGAAAGATAAATAATTTGAACTGTGGCATGAAGTGCATTCATCAGACAATCATTTAACAACTGGAGGAAATGGAGAAAGCAATTTCCAGTTGCACTGGCATCTGAGAGCAGAAGAGAAGGACTGGGTGCACTGAATAGCAATTGGTCAGCTTGGGGAAGGGGGACAGGAGGGTCAAGAACTACAAGAAGGCTTTTCAGAAAGAGGTGAATGGAGCTCCTCTTACTTTGAAGCTTGGCTGCCACTCAGCTTAAAGCTCTGTCACACAATCTCTTCTTTGCTGACCACAGTTTATAGATGTCCGACCTATGAAATCAAGCTCCAAGTCTCCATCCTAGTGAAAAGGATAACCACTGAGTTATATCTCATGAGGGAGGGAGACAGTGATAAAAGCTGGGTTTTATGAAACTTTAGGACTCGGGGAAGGGGTGCTGGATAAAACAGACCTGGGTAGGGGTGCCTGAGTGGCTCACTGGATGAATGTCCAACTCTTGATTTTGGCTCAGGCCATGATCTCAAGGTTCATGACATCAAGCCCTGTGTTGGGCTGTGTGCTAACAGCATGGAGCCTTCTTGGGATTCTCTCTCTCCCTGTCTCTCTGCCCCTCTCCCTCCTCACTCTCTCTCTCTCTCAAAATAAATAAACTTTTTTTTAAGAAAAGGAATGATACCATTCCTTTCCCCAGAAATTTGGAGCTGAGATAGAGAAAAAGAGAGAGAAATTCCAGTCTAGAAATTTTACCTATAGAGGTAAAAATTATATCAGGAGCACTGTGACATGGGAATTTTCCTCCTACTGTGGGACCTTGAGAGAAAATAAGGCCAATCAGCCAATATTCATCAAGAGGTAAAGACATCAAGTAGCAAAGAGGCCAGGACCTGGGTGAATAAGCAATGATCAGGAAGGTGGGCCCTACTCTGCTCGCACATCTTACAAAATCCAGCAAGCCCTCTAACCCTCTCTTCTCACGTTGTCTCAGATTAATATCAAAACCACAAAGTAACAAAAAACCAAAATTCCTCCTTTGTGCTTAAACTGCCTCATCGTAGTGGCTACAACCAATGAATCCTAACTAAAAACAAAAAAAACAAAAAACAAAACAAAACAAAAACAAAACAAAACAAAAAACCAAAAACCCTAGGAATCCAAGCTGGCAATAATCTACCTATTTTCCAATCTCATCAACTATTTTCCCACATGCATCAATTGGGACTACTCACCACCTATAAAAAAATCCCTGTCAGTTTCAGTTTCTAGTCCTTTCCTGTACATCACTGGGCTCTCTCTTCCCCGTTTCTTCAAATCTTAGCTATTCTTTGACATTCCACCACAGCCCTTAATCTTCCCTGAAACTCTTCACGGGCATTCTGGTCCCCAGTGCTCAGGGTCCAAGCTGCATTCTGGTGGCACCATTTTCCTCTAACTCTCTTGTGAAATGAGCTCACCTGTAGAACTACCAAGCAAGTAGTACCCTAAGATGGATGCTTTCAACATCCACATAGTACCCAAAGATCTTTATTCCTCTAAGAGCCATGTAGGAAATGAGGACAGGAGAAGGGAAAAAATGAAAATCACAGTATATGTAACTGGCTTATTTTTTCAGGAATGTACTTTCCAAGACCCACGGTAGATTCGTGTGTTCTTATGTTACTTTGCAATTAAAGGAAGAATATGAAATAGGACTAAATGAATATCTAGCAGATTAGACTAAGGGCAACAGGGCAGCAGGTAATGGGTAATCCCAGTAATCCCTGGCCTCTTACAGACAGCAATTAGGTATGAACACGTATGTCTTCATTTTTACCTCATGCACACAATTCTATTATTAAGATGATCTGTTCATGTTTCTGTGTATATTTTGAATGCCTACTAAATACCGTTTGTCTGATCAATGAACAGGGTAACGCCATGTGGAAAATGTCATCAAGAAGGGCTCATCTGACAGCTTGGCAGAACAGTAAGGCAAGGTCTTTAGGGAAACGAGAGAGCCACAGGGAAATGCGTTGTATTAATTCAGGGATGAGGTGAGGGCAGCTTGAACTTTCACAGTCGCAGTAGGAAGGGCAGGATACAGAGATTCCAAACACAGCCGAGGAAAATTAAACACAACTTGATGACCAACAGGACTTGGGAAAGGAAAGAGAGAAGTCAGAGATTACTCTACAGTCCTGAGGCAGGATACAACTGAGAGAATTATCTATCACAGGAAAGAAATGATCCTGGGGGAGATAGTGTAATCATCATCGTATTTTGTAAGAGCAGTTTGAGACGGCAGAGCGAAATCCCTAATAAAACTGAATTAGGGATTTGTGGCTACCAGAGATGTTCCAGGAGAGATTACTAGCTAGATTTGCATATTCGGAAGTTACTATTCACTAAACAGGTACATACTAACCTGGTACCTGCTAAGCACTGTGCTACAGAATGATATAATAGGGAACAGCAAAAAGTAGATGTGACCCTGACCTTGTAGAGCGTATAGTACAGTGAATGAAGCCAACGTTAATCAAATGAGGTGCCCCTGAAGGAGAAGCACATGGGGCCACGCAGCCACACGACAATGGGTCCAGACCACTGGCTCACCGGGGAAGGTCAGAGATCCTACGAAGGATTAGCTGAAATTAAGTAGGGGAGCAAAGCTGGGAGGGGGAGCATAGCACAGATGGGGAAAGAGCGGTCCCAGCCTCTGTGGAAGGACAATGACATCTGTGAGCCCAGACCCTTCCACCACGGGAAGCTGGCCTGAAACCAAAGCTAGAGAAAAGCAGTGGCCAGAGCATGCTAGGCATGGTGGGCCATGTCAAGGGTCATGAACAAAAATTACACGAGAGAAACACGAAGTGAGAAGTAAGCAAAAAGATCATGAACCAGACCTAGGGATCCTAAGACATCAAGCCAAAGCTAAAAAGCACGTAAGTGCGTGTGAATGAAGTATCGGCAGTGAGGCCCTTCTTCCTTTTACTTGCAGCCTAGCCTTCTCCATCATCTTGTTCAATTTTAAAGACATACTAAGAAACTGTTCTGTGAGTACCAGTGTGTAAGGGCCTTTCACATACATTTTTTTACTCTCATTTACTCATTTAATCTTGGAAGGTAATTAATTCTGGAGGGGATACAAGCAGAACAATTAACAGGTATAGAGCTACACAAGGGTAGAGCTGTACTGGCCAATGAAGGTACATCACCAGGGGTTCCCGTGAACTATAGGAAAAGGCTGATCCGAAACCTGTATGATAGGGCACTTAGAAAACAATAATCTAAGTTTTGAGACTGTTCTTTAAATCTTCGATTATCACTAACTGATATCAGGGATGTAGTGGATACCTTACACATCATCTGAGGAGACTAGCTCAATAGCTACCGTGACCGAAAGGGTCAAGATATCTCGACATTGAGGATATGACTAACTGCAAAACAGAACACACACTTCATTCTTGTTCAGAACCCCAGCTCTTTCCACCTCTGTAGGAATCTGTCAACACACACCAGAGAAGGCAAATGGACTCAGAAAACCTCCAATAAATGCTGGCCAAAATAATAAAGAAACCACAGAGGCATCCTCCTGAGGCTGGGCTTTCAAATGAGGCAGAATGGTTGCACAATTGGAAAGAAAGAGTTTGAGCTACGGCGTGACTCCGGTTAACTATGTATCCATGGAGTTCCAGGTTCTTTCTCTCCAAATCCCCAGACACGTGAACTAAATCACACTATCTCAGCATATCCATCAATCACCTTCAGGGCAAGTATACCTTCTGACTTGAAAGAGGTGGTTGTAGAAGGAATTAATACAAAGTAATTAACTTTGTAGTGTGATTATTAATTTTCTGGGTTCTATAGTCCAAAAGATAGTATTTGCTAGCAATGTAACTAAGTCGATGAAATGGTTACATGAACGCGGACTGAATAGCTGAGACTGTGTTACTGAGAGAACCTGTGTATTAGTACGTAATCCCGAGATTTGCAAGTTTGAGAACAGGCAACCTGTTCTCAATTTTGATTTTGATGCTTCTTAGAGACACAATATTGGGCTAGATGGGTCTCTGATCTGACACAGTGAAATACAAATGTGTGTTTTCACAAAGGGGCCCTCAGCTTTCACTGTTATGAAAAAAACACAGCATTTAATTATTTGACACGAAATTCTACGCCGGTAAACATTTCAGGCTTCTGGAAGCATTACAATAATCGTTTTACCAGCAAACAAATAGGTACAACGTAATGCCTTAAGTATAACATTGTTAAATCATAACTATTTACACAACATGAATTAGTAGCATTTGTAAAGATTTTCTACATAGACACTGAATAGATCAAATTCCTGAGGCTCACTGAAATATTGGATAGTGGGGTGCCTGGGTGGCGCAGTCGGTTAAGCGTCCGACTTCAGCCAGGTCACGATCTTGCGGTCTGTGAGTTCGAGCCCCGCGTCGGGCTCTGGGCTGATGGCTCGGAGCCGGGAGCCTGTTTCCGATTCTGTGTCTCCCTCTCTCTCTGCCCCTCCCCCGTTCATGCTCGGTCTCTCTCTGTCCCAAAAATAAAATAAAAAACGTTGAAAAAAAAATTTAAAAAAGACATATTGGATAGTAAACTGAGATTCATTCCGGGGCTTCATTCAAAACTTGAGAGTCATTCTGTCTTCCTGTGATCATTGTCAAGTCAGTAGAGACTAGGGCAAGTCACAGCACCCAACGGAGGCTTTGCTGATTTCAGGAAACCCAATTTCCCAGCAAACCAAATTGCTCAACCTTTGAAGGAGGGAAGAGTCCACCCCTCACCATTACCCACTGAATCCTTTCATTTTATTCTTCACATGGAAAACCTAGCATCTTAGCTCACAGTTCCCATGAGCACTGTCCATATTTTACTACTCTCCCTTGTATTTCCCTACTATAATCTGCTGGTGTCAGATACTGTGGCCGGGATGAGAGGAAGCAGCAACAGGAAAAGAATGGATATGTTTCCTAGAAGTCACTTCGCACAGCCAATTTCACTAAAATGCTTCATTTCCATTCACTCCATAATTAGTAGCAGAAGTAGAAAACAAAATTGCCGGATTTGAGTTTTATTTCCTGTCTACATTCTTGGTCTCTTCCTGGTGAAAATGCTGCATTCATTTTGAGTGACCCAAACAGGAAGAAAGGGAAAGGGAAACCAAATTCCACCAAAGAATGTCACCAAAGAAATCATTCAGGTATCACGGGGACTATTTTAACATACAGGCCTATTTGCATATAAGATAGTTGCCAAGAACAAAATTAAAGGATGAAATAAATGATTTCCTCACCTCTTATGAGAGAGAACTGAAAGTAGAAAGTTAAAAATATGCGAGACTTACAGAAACTTCTAGTAACTTCACCTGTCCAGAAGTTATTCATTATTGCACAATTAAATAAGATCCATGTATTTTCAGTGAAGACTCAAATGAGGCACAAAGCTACACAAATAAATTCACCACCCATACAGGGGGAAAAAATCAACATAAAAATGATATTTCAGGGGCGCCTGGGTGGCGCAGTCGGTTAAGCGTCCGACTTCAGCCAGGTCACGATCTCGCGGTCCGTGAGTTCGAGCCCCGCATCAGGCTCTGGGCTGATGGCTCGGAGCCTGGAGCCTGTTTCCGATTCTGTGTCTCCCTCTCTCTCTGCCCCTCCCCCGTTCATGCTCTGTCTCTCTCTGTCCCAAAAATAAATAAACGTTGAAAAAAAATGATATTTCAATTTACTTTTTAGGATAGTCTATCTAGTAACAGACAATTTTAGGTTTAGATAAAGTATATGAAAAATACAGATTTTTGTTTTCAATGGTATCCATTTTATGGTTAACATTAGTTTTAGGAACAAAAGCCAATGATACTATTACATGATTAGCAACACAGAGGAAAGCAAAAAAAAAAAAAAAAAAAAAAAAAAGGAAAAAAAAATGTCCATTTTTCTATGAAGCACATCATATGACTTTCCATACGACATCAAATTCAACATCGCTTTATGAACCTTAGAAAATGCAGTCCCTAATATCTGACTTTTAATGTATACATATAATGTTATTTCTAAGATGTTTTTACCTTACTTACATAGGTTGGTAAAGTCTCTTTTTCCCCATCTACCAGTCACATCTGCGGCCCAAACATTTCTTTCCAAAAGAGGAATTAAGGCCAAGCAAGACAAAGAATTTGCTGATACGCATATGTCACCCTAAGAATTTTCCTTACAAAGTCTCCACACCCAATTTAATTACTTCCCTACTGTAAAAACACTTTCCATCTACATTTATTCTAATCTTTTCATATCCAAAACCAACACACTATAAAGCTAGCTAAATAAATGAATTATATTAGCTTTACGTTCCAAGTGAGGCAGCACTTTATAAGGCAGCGGGTTTCCAGCTTGCATGCATTTTATGCTGATGCAGTATTTCATTTGGAGCTCAGTTCTTTACTTTAGATTTGTTTACAGTAGAATTATCTAGCCCCAGGCTTTAAATCTCAATCTGTATCAATCAATCTCTCTCTCTTTTCTCTCGGTCTCTGTTTCTCTGTCTCTTTCTCTCTCTCACACATACACACAGGAGAGGGAGAGACAGAAAGAGAATACAGAAAGGTTTGTGGTTCCTAATAAGCACAAAAGAATGTAGTCATATATGTATATTGCTAAAGCCACGCTGCCTAGTGTCTGTAATAAAGACATTTTGGTATGTGTGTGTGTGGGTTTTAATAGGTGATAAAAAGTGAACTTCAGTACATGTATATAATAAATACTATTTTTGGCATTCTTGGATTTGTTGACTATTCAGTAAGTTACTGTAGCCTGTGCAGAATGATATTTTGCATATTTTTATTCTCTTGGTGTTCGAACCATCACTGCGTTAACTAAGTGCCAGTTTTGGTACTCCAATACCTCATACCCATGAATAAATACAGAATTCAAGAATAGTCATGTCTGTATGTTACGGACGTTTCTAGGGTGTGGAAGTTGTCTCCTGCACCAGAAGTTAGGAGAGGAGACCAGTCAAGATCAAAATGTGTAGGCAACCTTGAACCAGTAAATGATCCTCAGTCATCTTGAAGGTCTTTCCATTTGGTATTTTAGTAAGTAAGGACTGTTTGTTTGGTTTTCATGTTAAAAGCTTTCGAGTCATTAGATACTGATTTGCCTAATTTTACCTATTTACATTACAAATCGGGAAACTTTTTAGAAGCAGCTAATTTGTGGCAACCACTTCCTTGTTTCCAGGAAGTACAGATAGCTTTCAATTAATATACATTATACATTATATTTTATATGCTAATATAATAATTATATTATAAAATAATATAATATATGTAAACAGTGTTTTAAAAATAACCCTTATTTACCTTAAAAACAATATTGTACTTTTAAGGCCTTATAAGCCAGGATTTGACAGATAAAAAAAAAAAAAAAAAAGAATGATCTAATTCTGGTTTAAATACACTGAGCTACAAATTCTGTTTTTCCTCTGTTACTGAAAACAATTGTGAAGAAAATCAGTTTGGTGGCTTTCTGCTTATTTAAAACTTAGCATAACACGAGGTCCAAAAATCCTGAGTGGACTTATGGGTAAAACATTTTAATATGAAATATTAAGAAGGATGATGACATTGCTGTTTTTTTTTCCTACTAAGCCTTAAGATCAGCTTTGCAAAAATTATCTAATTACTTAAATAACAAGCCCTAGGTAGGTCACTCAGGAAGGTCAGCAAAATGACTAGAAAGGAAATGCTCACAAAGTTGAGTTTGGGCCTTTCTCTCTCTCCATGAGCCCTGGAATTACTCTGCTCTGTAGGAAAAACTGGAATGGTTCATCCATTTCTTCAGGCTCCAACAAGGTAAAACTCTTTGGTTATATTTTGATCCCTAATTATAAAGGACAAAGGCCAAAATGCCAAAGAACACGTGTCAAAAAGTCCTCTATCCTGTTATGTACTCTTGATGGTCCAGAAGAAAAGACCGTTTATAACCATTTTAATATAATAGGTCTGGGAATTAATTCTAGGAATATCACACTGCATAAAACAGAGGTAGTGTTACTCAAACCGAAAAGGTACCGTACATAATATATACTGGTTCTCCAAAAAGAATATACGGTGGCCATTAACTTTTTACCTAGATCTGTCCTGCTGTATTAGACCAATAAAATCACTACTTACATCATGCATTGAAGCAAGTAGGACAAAATAAATGAGACCCGTCTCACCATTAAATACAAATTTCTTGACGCAATAAGCTAGTTTATATCATCAATATCGTATTCTGGATATGTTTATTATTGTAATGGTACCTACAATACTTTTCTTTCTCCATTTAAAAGTCAAGCCTGGATTTGAAGTGAACACATGTAGGCCTGAAAACATCTGTTGGGTATCTGAACCAAACACACAGACAATTACACGGTGCTAAATTCCTGTAGGCAATGGTCTGAGCACTTTGTTGCATCATTTCTACAGGCTCCAAATAACCAAAAAGAGAATGCCAAGTCGATTTTGATTTTTCCAATTTGAGAGCATTCTCAAAATCTAGCAGTGTTTTATTGAAAAAAAAATATTGTAGTTCTACTGGTAAACACAGATTTTTTTAAAGCTGTGGAATCTCTGGAAGAATTTCAGATGTGAAAATACATTATAAGAAAAGATAAGAAAGAAAAAGGAAGCTGAACTCAAATAATGAATGTGAAGGGACAGTGTTTTCCAGTGTTTCTAGAGCCGTCTCTACTATTGTTCTTTAAAGGTGACTTCAATCAGAATCCTTTTTATTCATGTTACGATTAATGGTACCCTTGCCAATATGAAATGTAGCTTGCATAAAGAAAAGTTCTTTGGACCTCAATGCTTCAAATCACAGTTGCATCTGGAGTATAACATCTGACTAGTTCTCCAAAACTGCCATTTCCCTTAGTGGAGTCTTGACTTCTATCTTACAGTACCTGGAATTCTGAGGTTCTGAAGCATCTGATTCCGTGCACGTTTTCTTTACCTGTAAGAAAAGAAAAGAGCGCGAGTTATTTTCCTGTGAAAATACAACTTCCTCGCTCAGGTTCGCACACTTGTTAAAGTGGACACAGCCCTGCCCACCGAGATCTCCATAAAATAATCTCCACATTTTACAAGGGCAGCATGCGGGGTTAAATAGTGTAGTTCATTATTATCCCATGATCAGCTGCCAACGGCACTTCCCTCGACTCCGTAAGTATGTAAAATGTTCAGTCAAAATGGCTTGGGACTAGCTTAACTAGGAACAAAGAAACCAAAGAACCAGGTTTCCCACTTAGGAACAAGAAAGCCATACTGTTCTCAATTCACTGAGAAATGTTTTTCCAATTGATATCACTTCTGTCCCCTACCACAGTGCACAATAATAAACACCAGGTTCTGGGGCAAAGTATGGTGTTAGCTAAAACATTCACATATTAATTTTCATTTTCTCAATCCGGTGGCTGTATGTTTTCTATATTTCTCAGCATATCAATTAAGTTCCAGCATTGCTCACAGACTTCTCACATATAGTTGCAGTATATTTTGCAGGCTATATTTCAACTTTGCGGTTTTTAGCCCACAAAAGGTAAAGAACGAAAATGACTTTTGCTTCCAGGACTTGCTACCCATTTCTGGACAACAGTGGGTGCTACATTCTCTAAAAGAAGGTAAAGCAAAAATCCATGGTCTTTCATAATTTAACTTCAAGCACAGATATTTTATTCAACTACTATGGACTTCACGGTATATTATATGCAAAATAGACTCTATTTCAAAATTTTTTTTGCTTTCATTGCTAAGCCAAGGCATTTTCATGATCTGGGAAATCAATTCTTTTTCTTGCTTGATTAACCACGCTCTCTTTTGCATCCTGCGTACACATTTACACAATATGAAACTAAAACTGTTGAGCAAAGAGGTCATCCTTCCTTTCCTATCATATACCATTTTCTATGCTCTTGACACGGAACTCAGCACCATGAGGTAAAGAAATGCTTTCAAGATTAATTAAAGAAGAGTTAAAAAAAGGAATACTTTTCTTAAAATATAAAATTTACTATGAAACCCACATAAAGTCTTATGTCCACTAAAACTTGTCGAAACAATTTTTTCTTAAAGGGAAGGCCACCAGAACAAAAAAAACTTTATTTCCCACTGGTTCCTTCCCATGATTCCTCACCAGAAACTACACGAGTTGTCCAGGGAGTATGCAGAAATCACCTCAAAGTCAATGTTATTTTCCTCAAGACTATGCTGACTGGACTTTGCACCTGGCTGAAGAAGTTCCAGACCATCCTAGCGAACTACACATACACTCCCGAGAGTCAGAACCAGACGACTTCCTGTAGTTTAATAAACAAAGAATTTTTTTTAATACCCATGGCTTTATAAGACCGCGTTCTCCAAATAATTAACCATACAGTTCTGACGTTTTAAAATTTATCCTCAAAGTGGTAATTATAACGGCAGGGAACACATCTACTGATTACTTACTATCTAGTACTCACTGAGTCTCAGATTCAGAGCTAACAATACGTATGTGATGAAAGACTGAAGTACATACAGACAGTCTTTGTCAATACATACTGTTACAGCTGTAAATTCCACAAAGTGATTTTTTTTCCAGGTTTCATTCATTTGTTCCTGGTCAAATGGGGGAAGAGTTAATACTTAGAATCCTGCCATGTGAAACGTCTATGCAGTGTTAGGACTGCAGTATGAAAGGTCTACGCAGTGCTATGGGTGCTCAGAGAACAATCTACCCCAGCCAAAGGAAGATGGGGACAGTAACAATGGAAGTGACTTCTCAACTGAGTCCTAAAAGATAACGTCTTCCAAGACTGTTTGGAGAAAGATATTTCAACATCATGGGATATGCCAGAGGCATCCTATTATAAAGACCTTATATATGGCAAAGAATTCAGAATTTAATCTTTGAATTGAACACTTCTAAAAGAATACGTTTTAGAGATGATGTAGAAGATAGTGTGGAAGGGGGACAAGGTGAGGGCTGAAGAGACTAATGCAACAGGAGAGAAAGTTTAAGTTCTATGAAAACAGTGATGGCATTGACCTTGCACATCACTACATCCCTCGCCTTGGGCAGACGCTCCCTGTTATGGTCTGGATGCTTGTGTCCCCCCTACCCAGAATGCATATGTTGAAATCCCAACCCCCTGGGATGAAGTGGGGCCTTTGGGAGGTACTTAGGTCATCAGGGTGGAGCCTTTATGAATGGGATTGATGCTCTCATGAAGGAGACCCCACAGAGCTCCCTAACCTTTTTCCACCATGTGTGGACAAAGTGAGAAAGCACTGGCTGTGAACCACAAAAGCAGGCTGTCATCACATGACCACGCTAGTACCTTCTTCTTAGACCGCCAGCATCCAAAACGGACAGAAATAAATTTCTGTTGTTTATAAACTACCCAGTCTGTGGTATATTTTGTTATGGCAGCTCAAATGGACTCACACACTCCCCAAATCCTGGCTTCTAAGTGGATCACATTCAATCCATTGGTGAGAGATGGTGAAGACCTAAATTGAGAGCCATGAGGACAGAGTTGAGAGGATGTTTCTAGCAGATATTTCTGAGACAGAACTGACAGAATCCGGTTACTGATTGAAGCAAAGTATAAAGAAGAACATGATCTCATCTTTTAAGCTGTCCTTGAAAAGACATTTTAATAATGCCAAAGAACAACAAAGATGTTAACTTGTAACTTTTGTTAAATACTTCAAAACCCTGTTATTTCTGAACCGATAGAGAAAAAAGTTAAATGAATCATTAAAAAACTTACGTCTATTGTGTCTTGATCACAGAACTAGGGGGAAAAGAGATAGTTTTATCTAAACATGAACACACTCTCCCATCTGAGAGACCAACAACGCTTCATTAAATGGTGACTGCTAAAGTAGATACGCTATTGGAGAAAGAATATCCTTACAAAATATATTCTGTCGCCAAGATCACCAATTTAGTGTTGAATTTGTTTCTGCACAAAGTTGAAACAAGGAGGCCAAGAAATGAGGCAGAATTTCATGCCCATTATTTAAATCCAAATCCTAGTTTTCATAAGACACACAAGGAGGTGGGCAAAAACATGCCAAGAAGAAAAAATGAATAGTGTTAAATGCATTTAATAGGCTGCACTAATGTGAATTTTAACCCTACTTAACATTATGAAAGTACATGCAGAATCAAAGCGAAATGAAAAAAGAATTACAAGTTTATTTTAAGAAAATAACTATTTAGTATGTAATTAACATAAAAATATCAAAACACTAACTTTTTAGGATGAATGAATGAATAACAGCTAAAAGTTCTAAATTTTTATTATATATGAGGCACAATGCTTAGCTAGATACTATTTTTCCCCAGTTCATAGAGGATAACACTGAGAACCAGAAAGGTTAGCCTGCAAGCAAGCTGTGTAGTAAACTTCAAATCCAGATATATGAAGGCATTTTAATCAGTACGCTAAGAACCTAAAATTCATAAATATACAACCTAAAATGTTTAAAATGAAGTTCAAAACATCTTGCTATTTACAAGTTCAATTTTTACTAATTCATAATAATGATAATCGCGGCCATTTATTATGCAATTATTTTTTTTTCTACTCACTACGCTGGACTATGTATATGTGTAATCTCAATCTATGAAGACAGGTATGATGGGCACATCATTAGTGTTCACAAATGAGAACACGAAGGGCTCAAAGAGGTTAAACCACCTGTCCAATGTCCCACAGCTAGCACTAACAGGGGTGGAATTAGAACTGAAGCCTATACATCAAGCCTTTCTCTCTCTCCTAGGCCAGATGTGCCACTTGTTTTTATTAGGTGTTTTAAAAACTAAGAGTTGAAACTAACATCCCATGGAAAAATGTTTAAAGAGCCTACTAGTTATCTCTGAAATACGGTAACCGTTGAAGGAATCTTTTAAACTGGACTACTGAAGTTACCTGTTTTTACCAAGGACTGGTAACTTTTCAAGTCCATATATGCAAAGTGAAATGGAGTTTTGAAGAAATTATCCAAATACCTCTAGCACCTAGCCATGTTACCAACACCCCACCCACTGCAAAAAAGGGCTACCGTGAGAAACAACCTTCGTGCTTTTGTTGGTGTTTTTCGTCTGAAATAAACAGGATCTGTTCATTCAACAGAGCTTTCCTGAATGCCTTGGGTATTCTAGGTACCACTGTAGGCATGGAGATGAACCAGACCTGAGCAGTCCAACAGAGCAGCCACTAGCCACGTGTGGCTTTTTTTTTTTTAAGTTTATTTATTTTGAGAGACAGAGAGAGAGAAAGAGAGACAGAAAACGTGACCGGGGTTAAGGGGGCAGAGAGAGGGGGAGAGAGAGAATCCTCTGCAGGCGACATGGGGCTTGATTTCACGAACCCGTGAGGTCCTGACCTGAGCTGAAATCAAGAATCAGATGCTTCACCGAGTGAGCCACCCAGGCACCCCTATGTGTGGCTATTTAGAACCTGTAAGGAACCTAGTCTAAACTAAAATGTGCTGTAAATATAAAAGGCACACAGGATTTCAAAGAGTTAGCAAGAAAAACATGTAAAATATCTCAATATTTTTTATATTGAGAAATGAAATATTTGAGATATAAGAGGTTAATAAAATAATTTCCCTTGTTTCTTTTTATTTTTCGAATGCAGCTCCTAGAAAATTTAAAATACATACACAGCTTACACCCTATTTCTGTTGAATAAAACTGACTCAGACCAACAAAAACCTGCCTGGTGATCATGCATTCTAATGGGGAAGACATTCAGTACATCTGTAAACAAGTAAACAAAGAATATAATGTCAGAGGTAAGTGCCAAGAGAAAATAAGGCAGAATAAAGGAATACAGAACACTGGTCAATAATCTTACCTTAGTTAGAAAATCATAACAGTAGTTCTAATTCACAATACCATTCATCCTTCAAGTTTTTTAAGGCGGTATGTATATAAGTAACATAAATTGTACTTTTTAAATGAATTCTAAAGAATGTAGGATTTGTTGAGAGAGTAATCAATATTGCCAACGTCTGGAAAATGTAGAATGTATCACGTATAGAATGTTTTGCATCATGATTATCCTATTCAAGTATAAAAATCACCTTAAATTTTTAAACATTTTCTAGCCGCTAGGTGCTTTGAGAAGGTTACAATCTTTTCAAGAGAAACAGAATTAACTCATTTAAAAAAAATTGCAAAGAAGAACAAGTTTCTTTTATCCTATCCATCATCTTCTAAACAGCTGGAACCAATTATTCCAATTATTTTCTACTTAATCTTGCTATTTATAAATCCTGAAATGTTAAAGATAATAAAAAAAAATAAAACATGGAATAATGGATGATGACATTTTCAAAAGACCTCTTTTGTAACTTCGTTTTGTTTGGAAATGAACTTTAATGACTAAGTCTTAGGATATATTATACAGTGATAATAAAGGATCAGTTCTGCAATTATACTCCAATAATTTCATCCAAAGATGAAAATTTCAGAGATGAAAGTTTGCTGATGTAATGAAACTCATTATGCATATTTTTATGGGTGGTATATAAGACAATCTTTATTTCTTCACTGAACTGTGTAGGAAATATAACGTAAATTAGATTTACATGCAGTATAAGGAAAAAAAATGGATTAAAAGACAGAAAAATTAAATTTGTTTTCCAAATGCAAATTATACTATAGATCATTGCATGGAAATTCTTTGTGAACACAGAAAGTGACACAGGATTATTGTCAACCACAAAAATTGAGGTTGCCAACTTTGGTTGTATTTCAAATATAAATACTCTAAATGCAAAAGTGACTTCTGTTCATAAGTAAATAATATTTGTACAAATACTGTAAAGTATCAATGCCGAGAGTCTGTACACTTTATAAAATGTATTTTTTTATGACTGGATTGGATAAAGTTGTAAATAGTTGCCTAATAAAGAAGTACAGGTATCTAACCTCACTTCCTTTACATTCTGACTTAGTGAAAATAAGAAGCTTCCTGAAATATCAACTGTTATGTGTCACTTTTCATTATTTTCTAATACTTAGAAGTTGGAATATCTGAATTCCAAATTACATAATGGAATGAAAAAGTATTTTCTTATAATTATTCCAGCTGTATCCTAGGAATGTAACTTATGTTTTCATTAAACACATTTTATTTATTTTTATTTATTTTTTAATGTTTATTTATTTTTGAGAGAGGGAGAGACAGAGAGAGAGGGAGACACAGAATCCAAAGCAGGCTCCAGGCTCTGACCTGTTAGCACAGTGCCTGATGTGGGGCTCGAACTCAGGAACTACGAGACCATGACTTGAGCTGAAGTCAGATGCCCAACCAACTGAGCCACCCAGGCGCCTTCATTAAATGTTTTAATTAGATGACCCTTTTTAAAATGTTTAACTTTTTTCACTTAGTTGAACCAGCTGACATTGAGTTTGAAGGGTTTCTTCAGATCATCTTATTCTCAAGTTAGTAGCATTAAATAAATATGAATTAAAATTTGTCCTTTTTGAAATTTTACTCCAGAATGCATACAGTAACCAAACTGACAAAATAGAAAAGTAGGTATATGAATTAACTTTTAAAAACTGAGCCAAAATAATAATAGTTGGAGTATTCGACAAAATATATAATTTTTACTACGGAGGCTTTGCCAAAAATTATTCTAATATTTATTTACTTGGAATAGTCAAACAGAATATATGTTCACTTTGTAAATATAATATTTACAAGTTAATACCACTCTAGAACTTAGCATGGGATGTACACTTTAATGAGATAATCTGTGATTATTTGTGCTGCAGAGTAAATGTAATTTATGTTGAGAAGATAAGCATAGAATTGCTATTCTAATAGTCCCATACAGATACAAACTTAGACATTATCTAAACCAGCTTCAACTAAAATGTCTTCACATTCTTCAACCAGACTTATTCTACATTTTTATACAGGTTACAATTCCTTGTTTGACTTCTAAAAACTTAAAGTATAAAAAAAAACTTTGGAACACAAAGTTGTCACATAGAGTTTTTAAAAAATATACCTGTTTTTATATGCCCATACAAATTGAGAGATTTTGAAATGAAATGAAATGAAATGAAATGAAATAAAATGAAATGAAATGAAATGAAATGAAATGCCATTTTGCCAAATAGTGGCCAAAACATTAATGGCTTGGAGATAGGTTTTATAAGAATCTAATTATGAAATCATCTAAATCTACTTTTTATAAAGTGTCATCTTTCTGAGAAACAAACACTTTGCTGCTCTAAAATTCATAGATTTCTGAAATCATTTGCATGGAGTTAGGAAAGTTTCTTTACTCTTCCCTTTTCTTAGCAAATCCCTTTTCAACCTCTTTATCATTGCTTCCCCAAGTTCTCCCCTGTAACACCAACTATCATTTCCCCAAAGACCACACTATTTATTTATGACAAAAGTGAGTGAAGTCTACTACAAAACTGGAAGTCTATATCCACCTCAGTTCAAAGAAAAACTGCCATATCCTTTCTTTAAATGCTATACATAGATAAAGTACAAAGAAACAATTGAATATTCCATTTTTGACTGCAACAGTAAACAAAATAAACACATACACTAATAATAGGAGGGTTAGAAGCTTAAGAAGTAAAAATCCACAACCAAAAACCTGAAGTAGAAATTATTTTACCCCTCTAGTATTGGACTGTCATGGGCAAGATTTCACTTGATTTCTGGCCTTGAAAGCAGGGGGCCTTCCAGGACCCAGGTTTGGGGGAGGGAGGTTATACAAAATCACCCACTGGGGAGGAATTATATTTAAAAGTAAAAAAATCTTATGGGCTATAACTCTTCATCAACTACCACTGTCACAATAGTATTCACATTATTTGAGAGTTCATTGCAAGGTTGGATAGATTTAAAAAGCAACTTAGTAACAATGACTCAGGGAAACAAAGCATAATTACATATGTACAACATAGAAGTATTAAATCAAATGTCAAACCTCATATGCTTTTAGAGTTTGGAAGCACATTTTCTCCTTAATTATGCCATAGTCCTTTGTCACCTGCCATAAACTCTACATACACTATATGAAATACCCAGGAAAATTTCAAACTCCTTCTAAAGGTATGTTTTTTGATTATTACCCAATAGGGACTATATCAAAGGTAACAAAGTTCTTAAAATGCCACAAAAGGAACCATAAGATGCCTTAATGTATCAGGTTACAGCACATATGAAAGTTTTTTCCCCTCCAGGTTTGGAAACAAGACTAGATTGATTGTTCAACGATGATACTTTGCCTAAATATGATAGATGAGTCTTAAAAGGAAATTTTTTGTCTTACAAACGTTGATTATAAACATCTAAGAGATATTTACCCATAGATCAATCTTGCTCTCCTTTATACATTTTGTTTACATGTTTCTTTGCAGTCACGGGTGTCACAAGGCAGATAGTATTAAAACAACAAAAAGGCAAAGTAGAATTATCAATTCCAAACCAAGAACTAGTAATCAACGAGCATAACGTTAATTTGGTAGAAGCCACTGCAATCGAATTCAAATTGCTGACTCTATGGTACATTTTCTCAATAAGCCAGGATAAAACAATTCTACTGATACTAAATATAAAAATCTTAGCTTTAGATTTCCCTCTGTTCAAGATTTATGAATTCACACAAATAATGCTTTAAAAATAATCTTAGAATTCACCCTATTTCCCTAGATGGAGAAGTCTTGCTAATGTTTTTGGCAATGTCTTCTACATCTTTCTGCGGTCATTCCCCACCCCCCACCCTTTTCTTAGATATTGGAATGTTTTGGCCACAAGGTTAAGAAACACTTCCCCATTTATCATGACCTGCCAAGCACATCAGGCCCCTAGACAACGCAGCCCTTTACCACTTAACAAATTCAGCTCATCTTAGCCATGAAACTTCAAAAGAATTTGGCCACAGGCATAGATTAGCTATCATTTGTTTTGCAGCATAAATATCAATCATTGTGTAACACACTCTAGTGCACCTAACGTCATCTGCCCGTTAGGTATAGCTGATAACTAACCTTTTCGACTTGAATGATAACTAACATAGAGATAATCCAGTTTATTGACATATAATTGTGGGATAGATAGGCAATCATTTTAGTAAAAGCTTCTGTTAAAATCTTAGTTTGAAACGTATAAACTCTAAAAGATATTTTGAGTTAGTACATAAAGACTTTCCTAATATGCCCAAAGGTATCATAATAACTTAAAGAAAATTCATGCAACCTTTAACTTTAAAAACAAATTAACAGATAGAACATATGCATATGCAATAAAATGTTAAAGGCAATTTTAAATTGAACAGCATATATCTGTAAATTAATTTGAAGATTAATGCACGCATGATATAAATATACTTGCACAGTATATTGATAAAGAGTTCTATTTTCAAATTGTGTAAATTTTAAATTCTTGATCTCCCATAAAATGAAAACGTTTTTATAAAGAGAAAATCTTGGGATGTTGGCATCAAGCTTTTTATTTTTTACTTAAACTACATACACTAATAAAAAAAATATACTGTGTGGCATGATTCATTTTAATCATATATTTTTTACAACATTTTGGCAACGTTTTTCAGTTTTGAAATTGAAAGTAGTTTTCTATTAAAGCCATCTTGTATAACCATTTTTATAAAAAGCTTATAAATCACCTTTCCTTAAGTTTTAATCTTAAAATGAAATTCCTCCTTAGCAGAATTCATAAAACACAGACTGTAACATAATTTCTACACTGAAAAACACAAATTATGTGATTTCTGTCTGAGTAGATTTTCTATCGAATTAAATGAACATTGTAATTACTTGCAGGCTAAGAGCATGAGACAAAACAGTTTCGTGTGAAACATATTTCACACGTACAAATATGTGATAAGAAATATTCTCATTAACTGTGTAATTTCAAATAAAAACTAAGCAATTTATTGTAAGCTTTTTTTAAATGTAGAAGTTCATGTCTTAGACGGAAGTGAAATTTAGTCAGGTAACTTCACAACTTCTGTGGTCCTAAATATTAATGTATCATAAGGAATGGAGAACAATCTATGGTCTCAAAGTAAAATGGAACCACACCGTGGTTAAACTCAAGGGTTAAAGAGGAAAGGAATTATAGATTAGGGCTATCTGTAGTGAAGGTCTCATTCTAGGTAAACCTAATAAATAATTGAAATGTACTTACGATTTTTTCCTCTTTGACCTCAATTAAAATGGCTCTGTGAGAGCAGGTTCTAAGGACAATTTATCCTGGTTTCCTCAATACACACTTATGAAGTCATCTGGCTTTTGTATTTCTTCAACAGCTGTATTACCTTCAAAATTGGCTTGCACCATTTCCCCAAAGCAAAATGTAAGTCTGCCCTGGACACACACAACCACCTTCCTTCTGCGGGTGGCTGCGAGCTTGAAAAGTCAGATCGTGTAATTTTCAAAATTTTAACAACAGTAATTTTATAAAGGACTTAAGAGGAAGAGAGAGAAAAATCAAAGTGGAGATTTTTTAAATTGCCTTTTCTCTGTTGTCCTTTTGCTCTCTCTCCCTCCCTCCTGCCCTCCCTTTCTCCTTCCTTCCCTCCCTCTCCCTGAGAAGTTATAACACAAAGCATTATAGATTATTGGTATCTGTTTCTGTCGCCATTTTGGTAAGTAATAGTTTAGTAGTGTAGAAAATTTTGGTGAAAAACGAACACTCAAAAAGCAAACTAAGGTAGGATAACATCATTGTTCAATTAGACGGGGTTTCAGAAAATAGTAACTGCAATCAAGAAAAGAAGCAGGAAACCGGATAGCGTGGACTGATGCTCAGTAGACCCTGGAAACCAAACTGGAAAACTTATTGGCTGTGATAATTCATTCTCTCTTTCTTCAAACAGGTTCCCTAAACAATCTAACTCTGGCAGTAAATCAGGGGCCACAGACACTTGGAGGACATTTTCTCCTCCTGAATTGTGTTTTTCTCACAAGAATAATAAAACAGGAAAGCAAGGCTTTCCTCGGTGGTCTTGAGTGAAAGAATTGTTTTAGATTTCGGAAGGATGGTGACAATTTACCCACATTTTAGCCCCTTGATGCAGCAGACACAGCAATTCACACACTTTCTTCATGAGATTCGAAGACACAAAAATATATGTAAATAATCTAAACCAAAGCACACCAAATGCTTCCACATCAAGGTTCTAAATCAAAGTATCTCCTCAGCTGCACATCCAAATGAAGGTAAAACCAACTAGAAACTTAAGATTTTTTTTTAAAGAAGTTAAAATTAAACCTGATTTTACTAGCAGTGTTTTAGGGAAAAAAGCAGAAAACAAAATCCCATACAGAAAAATATTTGCTCTCTTAAAAAATACAAAAACCTGTATCGTCGACATGACTACATCTGAAATCTAATGAAAAATCCAAATTCAGCATACAATTTCAAAGCAAAAATAATTATCCAGAAAAAAATGGCCGTTCATCTAAATAGATGGTATTAAATTTTTTAAAAATCCTACAGCATCCACCTATAAGGGAAACTCCTCAAAGTCAACTAGTAACGTTTTCTCATGAAATCTCATCTATTAATTATCAATTACTGCTTCGCCTGCATTTCTCCCAGCATTAACAAAATGCAATTAAGTTTCAAGTAGTAAAAATAAAACATATTTAAAAGTTTCAGCATGTACAGATTAGGGATTTTCTCTATATTGATCTGCTTGCTCAATTTTATGTATATTTCTTCTATCATCCTTATGCTAAAACTGAGAAAAATCCAAATTACTGTAATTAACATTTTTCTCTGAGATAGAACTGCCTCTACTTACACGAATGGCTTACCACATAATATAATAGCAGTTATAATGTTTCAATCAAAAGCTAAACACAACTTACCTCATTTAAAGTCCCCAAACCTGAAACTAAATCCAGTTTTACTTGGAAGTAAGGTGTGTGTGTGTGTGTGTGTGTGTGTGTGTGTGTGTGAAGTTCAACAGCCAGTAAATTCCACTCTCCAGTGTGAGTAGAATGAAACCCGGTTGGAGGATTACACAATACTCTGAAAGGCTTACAGTCTCTAACCAACATCCAGGTAGCCTTAAAAACACCTTGCTCTGGAATGAACCCTTCTGGCTCCAGAGGCAGTGCAGTTATTCAGGGTAACCAGGAGGACACCTGGTGAGTAAACACTCCTGGCTCCAGCCGATGGCTTTCCACGCCCTTCTGTTTATGGTAAGATGACGTACCATCACAGGTCACCCCCATGGACAGTGCCCGTCTCTCAGTGGGCACAGATGAGAAGTACAGTATTGATTCTGACTCCCAGGCCGCCAAGCCGCAATCCTTGTGACCATTCAGAGCCCACTGGTATAGCTACTCGAAAAGTTAAATCCCTGTGCTAAGTTTTCTAAAAGCAAATTTTACTTTAATTTCTTTTAAAGCAAAATATTTCAGGAAAAGAAATGCCTCATGACAAGTTAAGCACTGGTACTCATTAAAATAAGGATTAAATGAAGACTGGTACTCAATGTCCCAAACCCAACATTTTCGGTTTGTTCATTTTTGGGTTTTTGTTTTTTGCTTTTTGGTTTTTGGTTTTTTTCGATGAGGAAGAAGTCCTGTAAATTTTTACTTTCATTATTACATTTCTCCAGGAAGTACAACATTTTCTTCTTCCCTTACACACAAGTATGTTGACAAAGTGGGAAAATAATTACAGGTATTTTTATGTAATTCATTTTTTTATGTATTTTTATGTAAGGTATGGGAAGGGCTGATCACAATTATAAATATTCACACAGAGGTTATCATTTTATGTAAAATGTCTTCTAAAATAAAGCCATTTATGTTTAAAAGGAAGAGATATGTTAAGTTCTAATAAAATGAAAAGACAGCTAAATTCAAGAGATGAAGATAATGCAATTAAGTCCATTCTCTGGCACTGAAGCTCCTTTTGTAATTAAAAAAAAAAAAGAATTGTTTTCTTTAAAGAAAACAATGTTATGAAACTTTCATCCCTTCACCCTTTAAAAATGTATCTCGCCGATCTCGAAAGACTAAGCTCATTTGGTAAGTTCCTCCTACAATATTTCAATTTGGCATTTACAGGCATTATGGGAATTACCGCCTCCAATTTATCTACATAATTCTGGGATGATTTCTCCTATTTTTCTCCATCTTTACAGCGGGACTCGAAATGATACACTGAGGCAAAGGGCTCAAGATAGAGACCGACAGCCGACGAATAAACAGCTCAATCTGAGTGGTTCGTGGGGCCGGTATTTCTTGCAGTCATTTTCGTTTTCAAGGGAGGAATTGAGTGAAAAGCCATTACCTACTTCAGGTTTGGGCAGCAGTGCGGAAACCCCAGTGCCCTCAGGAACTGAGGACGGCGCTGTCTTCCCACGGTGCTGGCTGCTCTCGCTGCAGTGGCTGAGAAACTGGAGAAGCATAAGCAATCCACCTGCAGCACTGGTTCAGCCCAGGTTTTGATGCCACTACAGTATTTACTTGACACAGAGCTGACTGGGCCTATTAGAGTCCATAAAAGGCGCTGATTAGGGGCCCCTGGGTGGCTCAGTCGGTCCAGCGTCCGACTTCAGCTCAGGGCATGATCTCACGGTTCGTGGGTTCGAGCCCTGCGTCGGGCTCTGTGCTGACAGCTTGGAGCCTGTTTTGGATTCTGTGTCCCTCGCTCTCTGCCCCTGACCCACTCATGCTCTGTCTGTCTGTCTCTCTCTCAAAAATAAATAAACATTACAAAAATTACAACAAATAAATAAAATGTGCTGAGTACTTATTTTAGAGGCCCCGTTTTGACAGATTCAGTTCTTTGTTCCCAGTGTGGTTGGATCAATGAAAGTAATGTCATCTTCGCAGCCAGTGCTTAAGTAGTTGAAAGCTTCTTTTTTTTTATTTATTAAATTTTTTTTTCAACGTTTATTTATTTTTGGGACAGAGAGAGACAGAGCATGAACGGGGGAGGGGCAGAGAGAGAGGGAGACACAGAATCGGAAACAGGCTCCAGGCTCTGAGCCATCAGCCCAGAGCCCGACGCGGGGCTCGAACTCACAGACCGCGAGATCGTGACCTGGCTGAAGTCGGACGCTTAACCGACTGCGCCACCCAGGCGCCCCAGTAGTTGAGAGCTTCTTGAGTATTGTGGCATAAATTAGAGTTTTTAATCTCCACGGAATATGCTTCTGAAATGACCGCTCTCTTAACTCTCTTAAGGGACTGTAGTCATTCGGTATTTTCTAAAGTCTGAAGAACCCAAGAAACATTCATTGAAGCAAAATCTGTGTCTGTTCTTGTTACAAGAGAGCCCCAATGAACCACGGCTAAAGCCCTAAGAAGGACAAAATAAGTTCTTCGTGAATTAAAGAAGGCTGGCTCGATAGGGGGCAGTGAGAAAGGGTTCAATTAGCAACTTGTGATGAAAACTTTATACATAAGGGAACTACAAACATGAAAAAAAAATGTCATTTGTAGTTACAACTCCTTTTTTTTTTTTTTTTTTAAGTAGGCTGTGTGCCCAGCGTGGAGCCCTATGCAGGGCTTGAACTCACGACCCTGAGAGATCAAGACCGGAGCTGAGATGGAGAATCAGATGCTTAAACGGAATGAGCCACCCAGGCGCCCTTGCAACGCTTAAAGAGTACAAATAGCTACAATCTTTCTGATGAAAAATGTAATCTTTATCTCAGCTTACATTAAGGCATCAAAGTGTTCCTAGAATCATAAAAGCAAATGGTATACCATTACTTTACATTGTTTAAACTGAGGAGGGAAATTACATTGATGGGTTTTTAATAACATTTATGAACAGAGATTGTTGAGATGCTCTTCCATCCCCAATGCACCTCTACCAAGTAGTTAAAGGAACTGGAACAAAGAGACAAACCAATCTTTCTAAGCATCCATTCCCCCTCCCGTGAAGCCAAGATTTCCATCGCAGAGTGTCAGTGGTATAGTAGCTATTTTTTCAATGTGAACCGCCTATTTTTGAGACTTTATCCATTATACTTCGTTTAATAATTGTTTTCATTACCTACAGTTAAAATCAAGCAGATAGCTGTCAATCAATGCAATTATTATGAAATACCCTGTAGGTACAAAGGAATTAATAAAATAGCCCAAATCAAAGGAACTAGAGATCTTTAAAAGCCAGTAGAGCCTTCTCATGGGTAAATATTTGGTTTCCCTTTTATTTTAAAATACTGAAAATGGCGCTTCGATCTCCAACGACTACCTTTCAGTGACTTAAAGGGCAATCGGTGAAGACCTGTCCCATGTTCTGATAAACGTGAAACTATCAGGAACCACTGACAGTCAATGCATTACCACAGTGACTTGCACAGGGCTCCTGCCGCACTATTTGTTTAACGCACGGATATCCTTCAAAGTTATATGCAGAATGAGATTAAGTTTAGTCAGTCATAACAACCCTTAGGTTTGGCAGAAATCACACCAATTTTTTTTTAAATCTAGAAAATAGATTGGGGACTGCCACTTAATGGAGTGCATTCTTCACACTTGGAATGTGAATACTCGCTCTCCATAAAATCTTAGCACAGGGCAGGTGTTTCTGGGCTCCCTGTTCTTTATTTCTTCCCCATTCAATGGCATCATGTTTTGTACATCGTCTAGTAATCTATCAAACACCTCCCTCTCCAAAGTTATAAAATATCTCCAGGTCCTTTTATAACATTTCTCTTCATTAATATCTAATTCAATATAAGACAGCTTTATGAGAAGTTCCAAGAAAACATGTTAAAAATCAAGGGATAAAACAGAGCCAACATGGGGAAACAAAATAAAAACAAAACCAAAAGTGCAATCATATAATTCTGACAACAACTGAAAAATCAGAGAGAGAGAAAAGAAAAACAATTTAGAATGTCTGTAGGTATGATAAATTCCCAAATTGTTGGTTTGAAAAAGCCCATATGGAATCAAAACTAAACAGCCACCACAAACTATAACTACCTCCTTAGCTAGGTCACTGATGTGGTATCTACATTGGAATATAGAATCCAATATCTAGGAGTCTATTTTAAAACAAACAGTAAATTATGTCCATGCCATTATAGAACAAATACCAAATAATAATCAATGCAGTAGTTATATTTGCCATTTGATTAATCTTCTTTCTTTTTCTGTTAAGGCTGTCAACCTCCACTATATTCAAGAGCCAAGTGGGTAGTTTCGAGTGAAGCTAGTCAAGTGGAGGTTGGGCTATTGGCAAAGCGCGTGGCCTTCCCTAAACCATTCAAATTCTGTACTTCCTCCCTAGACAATCATTCACGCATTTTCAGGTCTTAAATGCCATCTGTGTGCTGTAGATTCACAAATTTTCGTCACCTCCTGAGATCCATCATCTGGCTCCCAAACTCTCATTCTCCTAATTTATATCTCTCTATAAAGATCTCACGGCCGTATCAAACTTTTATATGCCCACTGCTAGTCTCTATTACTACTCTGCCAATCCTACCTTTACTGTCCAAAATTTTCCATATAAATAAAGCTGGAGTCACTGGGTCCTCCCTTTTCCTCAAACTCTGTATCTAAATTCACCTATGCAGCAGAATTAGACCAGCCTGAAGAACTAACCTCAACCCTGTTCCCCACAGTGTTAGACCAAATCAGCTGAACAAATTTCATAAACCACTGAAGTCAACCTTTAGAGCCAAGTGGCTTTATCCTTAAGTTTCTGTATTGACCTTCCCACCTAGTATTCAGACATCAATGAGCCCGACAAGAGGAACTCGAGGGCAAATCCGATATCCTTAATAACCCTGGCCAGTGACTGGAGACTGGGCTGAATACCACCAGGATCAAGGTGACAGTGCTCATTACTTCAGCTAAAATAGGAAATAAATTTCATACCACGTTTTCTAATTAAGGATAGAGATAATAATGGCCCACAGGATACACACGAATAATGAGTCAGCTACCCCTCCATCAAACTTCTCTGAGTGACCACGCGCAGCTTTATTTTGGATAGAGTTCCACATCTGGCAGGTATATGATCCATGGTCCTTAAATACTTGAACGTCTCTTATGACATCCCTAACATAAAAGTTCTAAACAAAGTACAGTTCTAAGATATATACAAAGCTCCCAGAAAGAAAGTGGTTTTTCCAATACTGGGGGCCCCATCAGCTGGGGACACACAGGTGGGTGGTGCCTCCAGTGTGATTTCTAGGTCAGTTAGCAGGCCCTAAGATTCCCAGTTGAGGGGCACCTGGGTGGCACAGTCAGTTAAGCGTCTGACTCTTGATCTCAGTTCAGGTCACGATCTCATGGTTCGTGGGTTCAAGCCCTGCCTGGGGCTCTATGCTGATGGTGCAGAGCCTGCTTGGGATTCTGTCTCTCCTTCTTTCTGCTCCTCCCCCACTGTGCTCAAAGTAAATACATAAACTTAAAAATAAATAAATAAAAAAGATTCCCAGCTCAGCTTCAATAACTGAGTCTAGTTTTGGGGGCTAGTTATCTCAATCTCTGTTTATCCATACCACTAATTCGTGGCATTTATTTGTTGCATGTAGTAAATAATAGCTATGGAAATGATAGGGAAGACATCTAAATGTGTTCAACACCTTCCACTGTTGTTGATAAACTCCTTGGTCAGGTAAAGGGAAATGGTGCTCAAATCACGTCAGAGCCATCTGCCAGGGGATAGCAGAGCCAAAAGTCACTTAAAGGCAAGGTGTTTCTAACAGTGTGGGGGAGCCACACTAGGGCAGTTTCCTTCAAGAGGAAGGTTCCAAGAATGGCTGTGAAAGACAAACAAAACCATTGATGTTTATTAAATCACTGTACTTCCCAGGTCTAAGGTTTTCTATCCACAGATTCAGTCACCGCCTTTCTCTTATCACCATAAAATGACGCGTCATGTTCAAGTAGTTCCAATTTCACCTTTTTCTAATCATTCCCTACTTACACAGACCTTTCATCCAGAAAGGTCAAGAGCAAGAGGGCCAAGGCCACTTTTATAAAACTTACAGAGGCCCAAGAGGTGCACTCTATAGAGAATCAGCAAGTAGTTCACTCAATCAAGTGATCAATGGCATTATGAGCTAGGACGATTCAATCCAACAAGACATTTCAAGGGGCTGAACCAGATTAAGTCTGAATCCTCTCTTCCCCCTCTGACCAGGTTGCCACCCAAAGCGTGTACCAAAGAGGATGATCTGGGGTTGCTATCAGGGAAAAGAAAGACATCACATGTAGGAATGATCAGGATGATATCCCAAATCTTCAAAATACGAAGTTTGATATAACCTCTCACCCCTTCCATCCTCATCATAACTCAGGAAGTGAGCAAGAGATGATCCATAACTGGAGCCGGGTGGATTCAGTAACCAAAGTGTCTTACTAATAATGTATGTGGACCAGAGGAGGTCAGAGAGGAAGAGTTATAAATCTTTTGACTTAATTTTCAGGAGGCTGTTCCAGCGTTCAACAGTATAAAATGTTTGTGGATGACAGGGCGCAGAGAAGGGCCACTGAATACCCTCCTATCGGTCCTGGCTTCTGTGACAGAAGAGGCACCACTGTCAGACTTATATAGATTAATTTCAAAGGCCACAATGGTGCAGCTATAGTTGGCTGATTGGAACAGAACAGCAAAGCCATAACCTGAAAACCTGTCAACAGCAGTGAGGTACCACTGACATCCCAAGAGGGGGTCCAATGCAATCAATCTGTTAGGAACGGCAGGAGTAAACCACTATAAAATGTGTCTTCCCTCACTGAGACAAACAGGTCAACTGTTAGCAGGAGTCACAGTTTTCCATGCCAGTCACCTCCGCATGGAAACACAGGGTGCTTTACCTCCTAGGCAGTCTTTGGCCGTGGGTCTACGGCCTATCTGGTTACAGTAATGAATCGAGGCAGCAATGGCAAAAGTCTGGGTGCGAACGGAACCAGCAGCTCGATTCCAGTTGGTTCTTATCAGAGAATAGGCCCTTACCATAAACCTCTTCATGAATGACCCTGACAGTTAACCATTTCCATAGCCTGTGACCCCCAAGAGGGATGGTTTCAATCTGCTAGGTGGCAGTTTTTCAAGTGGCAAACCAAACAAATACATCATTGGCAACATTCCCAGAGACAGTAAATACATAAAAAAGATTGATCAAGGGGAGTATTGGCCAGTACTGTAAGAACTGCCTTGGGTTCTGCACACCGAGCAGAGACAATATCCATTTTCTGCATAGCTGACGATGAACCTGAATAGTCACAGCAGCCCAAACCTGACTGAATTCTATTTCAATTTAGCCCATCCATCAGTGAACAGGGCCCAGGCATTTAAAGGAACCTCCTGTGAGTCAGGAGATCAAGTTTTCCCTAAAGGGAGAGCTGCCACTTTTCCATGTGAGGTTAAGATGTTGCTGGTGTCAAGCTGGCTTCATTCCTGATAATACCACTGCCATGTGACAACCCAGACTTGCTGGGCCTTTCCTACCCTGTTACTCACTGAGTATGAACTGATATACACCCGAGTGTGAATATCAGACTGAAGAGTTACAAGGCCTCCACAGGCCTTGTCTAACTCCAAAGAACTGTACCCGGTGTCCACATCTGGGATGTGGTACCACCCCATGGAGGTTGTTTCCTTTTGCAGAAGCTTCAAACAGCCAAGTCAAGGTGAACATGAAGCTCAAAAGAGGTCATTAGGCTTGTGGGGTCCCCAAAGTACTAGTGCCTCCGCACATACAGTTCTTTAAGATCAGAAGAATCCCCTCTAGATTTTATAAGCATTCACGGGATAATCATGTAGAATTCAGTAATGGATGTCACAACAAGAAGACACTGAATTGGCCCATGGGACCCACCAACAAAGGCTATGAGTTTCCTTCCCCTACTGCAAACCCTGCCCAAGCCACATGAGCTGAATTCAGGTATCCCTTACTTCCCTGGACGGATAGGTTGGTGCACTGGGCATTTGCATATAATATGGCTATAAAAGTTTAAGTTCCTCCTCTCCCCAGAGTTCCCCGCCCCACACGTTACATGTTTTTTTTTTTTTTTAACCCACATTTGGGTGGGTTAAGTAATTAATTTTGGTCCTCCAGGATAGGGCGAAACTTAGCCTCATCACTGTTTTGTTTTGTTTTGGTTTTCATTAAAGAAGCTGAAATTGGGGTAGAGGGGTGGGGAGAGATCTCAGGGCACAGAGAAGAACAGCTCCATGTCAGTAAAATGAGATGCATTTAATTTCAGTTTTGATTGGCAGCAGGCTCAGGACTCAAGCAAATGAACATCTAATATTTTCAGTTCGTGCGGCGCTCTGTATTGAGCAGCAAGAGTGTTCTCACTGAATTCCTATCAGTTTGGGGAATCCCTACTTAGCAGCCGTAACCACTCTGGCTGTGGCCAGGGCATTTGCTCAGACTTGATTTGCATAGGAGAGATTGTTTTTATTTAAAGAGTCCCTTTTAACCGAGGGCGTTTACTGCCTTATTGTGAGAACCTCTCTAAAGTGCTCTCCCTATTTTGACGTAAGAATGAAAAAAGGATGACTGCAGGGATGTGTCGAGATTTCTTGGGGTAGTTTCTCATTTCCCAACAGATCACCTTCATCACAGCTCCAGGGCAGCAAAAGTCCCAGTACTAGTCAATACCTCATCGATGGTTCTCCACCGGAGCTTTTTGGGAAATCTCCCCAGGAGGGACAAAGTTCCCTTATAGCAGCCCAGACCTACTGCAAGAACTCTAAGACCTTTCACTGTTTCCTGATGGACGTAAGACGGACTACAGGGGAGATGAGACATAAAAGGACTGGGTCTTGCCATTTTACACAAGTTTTATACACCCCACACCTTCCTCTTTCAGGTGAACCACCAAAGTTCTAGTCATTTGCTTTGCTAGTGCCCATACGGCTTTGAATTTCCCTCCTTCATGCTTCGCCTATGAAGTTATTAACTGTTGTCTGGAGAGGGTCAAAAACCTCCTCCAGACGAGGATGGGTCGCCGTACTACTTGTCACAATGGGTGAATCTGAAGCTCACACTGAGATTGGTGAGTAAGTCCCCATGCCTAGACTAGGGTTAGGGACAACCAGCGTACCTTTCAGGCAGCTGACTTTGAACCCACTTCCAGGTACTTGGATTACAACCACCTCTCTAATTCATCACCATTAACTGGCAATAAAATAGAGAACCGTTTATTCCCCAGATGACCAAATAAGCTGGTCAACGTGTTCACTAATAATGTCCGTGGATTTCTTTCCAGTCCTATTAATTGCCCATGAAGTCCTTATCCTTTCTCTTTCATAAAGCCATGTCTCTATCAGTATCCCTACATCATCACTAAAGCTGCCAAAAATTATGAAGGATCTGGAGTTTTACTCTATTTACAAGCTAATAAGTTAGCCTGTCACAATTTCACAGATGCAGACAGAATATACAAGACTTCTGGGTCAGATTTTAAGGACTTTATTACTCACAGCAATAGGGGAAGCCAGAATATCAGCATTTTCTTGTGACAGTTCCTGAGTTCCTATTTCTACAGGGTGATATGACATTCGCACACACAACGGGTTGCATTACAGCAAAACAACCCAGAGCTTAGGGAACCCAAATCTTTTATTATGGTCAGCAAACATGCTGCCCTTTGCTACAGAGGAATGTGTTTTATTTTATAGGCAAATATTCCCAAAGTAAAATCAACTCGGCAATTAGAAATAATTATACATCCCTGCCTGGTCTATTGAGACAACAAAATGTTGGGAGACACACAGTTTCACTCCCAGACATCATTAATGCCTCAACTATCTAACCCTGAAATCTCACAACTTCTTCTATCAGGAAAAGATGAAACAAGGACCAAACAAGGGTCAAAAATTGCTTCCTAACAGTCAGAAAAAATATCAAAGTCTATACACATGCATTCCTGAAACTATATTAAACTTTTTTTTTTTTAGGTGGGGAGAGAGGGGCAGAGAAAGAGAGAGAGAAAGAGAGAGAGACTGAATCTTAAGAAGGCTCCAGTCAGTGAGAGGCCAGTATGGGGCTTGGGATCATGCCTGAGCTAAAATTAAGAGTTGGACACTCAACTGACTGAGCCACCCAGGTGCCCTCTTGGACACCTGTTAACAGGACAGTTCAATGGACTCTTACTCAGAGGCTATTTACTACTACTTTGTACATGCCTAAGAAACTAAATATGCTAATTTCTATATTGTAGCTCCTTAACAAATATAAAAGAAAGGGAAAAGAATAGCTGACATTGAGTGAGAAAAGTAACTCAACCCCAAAGAAAACAGAAAATTATGAACCCAATAGAAGAATCCAAAAGGCATTCACATAAGAACAACCAGCCTTCCACACTCCAACGGCCTCTTAGGGTTTCAGTTCATTAACTGATTGCACTATGATGACCTTGGCCATCAGGAAAATATGAAAATGTTCAGCCAGGAGATTTTCACAGGAGGAAGATCGCAGGACAAGGTGTCAGAGACTAGAACTTTCATCTAAACGACTGGCAAAGTAACCTTGGGTAAGTCATCCTCCTTAACTCACAGTGTCTATATTTGTCAAACTAACAAAAACAAAAACAAAACAACAAAAAAACAATGTCTTACCTACATTGCCTTGAGCTATCTTCTATAATGTCCTTTATATAAGTGGTACAGGACTCTAAATCTTGAGTCAGACAATTCTTCTCCATGAAACTGTACTCCAGTCGCCATGGATTTCTGTCATTTTCTTGAAAGCCAGAAGGTCCTTTTTCCTACCAAGGCCTCTCATCCATGTGTCCAGTGCCTGGAATCCCCTCCCCCCATTCTGTAAGTCTGGCGGTCTCTCACCCTTCAGATCTCAGCTTAAATTTCACTTTCTCAGAGAGAAAAAGGTCTCGGAGAGACCTTTCTTGATCACTCAATCTAAAACAGTTTTGCCCTGTTCATTCTTGTAGCCCTTTCTCATTTTCCTTCTTTGTGCTTATCATAATTTGTATGTGTTTGTTTGTTTTCACCTAATTCCTGTCTCCCTATTAGGTCACAGATTTCGCAAAAACCGGACCTATGTTTTTCCTTCAGTTTATATACAAGGCCTAGCAGAATGCACAGCATAGAATAGCACTCTACAAAATTTTAACAACTGAATGAATGAATATGTCAATATAAGGCCATAGTATCTGTGCATTTTAAGAAGCTAATATAAGTGGAATTATTTTTGGAAAAAGGCCCAATCAAAATAGTTCAACTAGAGAAGCATTCGGCACTTTAAATAGGCAGAACCTAGGGTATCTGAAAAAAACAAACAACTCCTTTCCACTGTGAGTTACAAGTAGCATAAATAGGACTCTGTACATGCATTTTCCAGTGGAAAAAAAGAGTTTTTAAGAATCACCTACTCATGATCTCATTTGATCTTGTGAGACAGTTATTATCTTAATTCTACAAGGAAGGATCATTGAAAATTCAGATATTTAGCAACTTCCTCGTGGTCACAATAATAATAATCAAATTCAAATTCCAGTCCTTTGATACAAGTCCAGTACCCCCCCCAGGGCACTGTGCTACCTCTGCTTTAAAGGGAAGGCTCTGGTCAAAGGATGAAATACAAACATTTTGGTTTCTTACTATCAAATTAGTTTCAGACCAGTGACTTTTGCTGTGTTGAAGCAAGAGCTTCAATAAAATTAACAGTGAATCAACAGAAGCTATGAAGTTATCAGTGGGGTTCACCTTCGGGTTTGTTTTACCTTTAACATTTGCTTTAATTCAAACCATATGTAAAGGAAAATATTATGGAGTAGCAAGACTTAGTAATACTTCAGGCAAACTGGGCTCTACTGATATGTGTATAAAATATACATAATATGTGCGTGTGTACATACACACACACACATATAACTATTGGTCCTGAATATAATATATACATACATAATAAATATAAGTTATATAGATATGATATACACATTATTGTCCCCCAAATATCAATAAGCCATACCATAGTATGAAATCTATGCCCCAAGCAAAACTATCAAAAAGACACCTTTACTCTCTCCTTAATTACAAAACAAACAACCAACAACCCCAATGATGAAGAGCCCCGTTTTGTGTGAAGGCATCGTCAGAGAAAGATGTGTTAATAAGAAAACAGCTGCTTCTGTTAAATACAGAGAACAAACTGAGGGTTGATTTGGGGGGGAGATAGAGGGGAAAACGGGTGATGGGCATTGAGGAGGGCACTTGTGGAGATGAGCACTGGGTGTGGTACGTAAGCGATGAATCACGGGAATCTACCCCCAAAACCAAAAGCACACTGCATACGCTGTATGTTAGCCAATTTGACAATAAATTATATTTAAAACAATAATAAATAAATAGGAATTTCTATATATTTAGAAAAAAAAGAAAAAAGAAAACAGCTAATTCTGTGTAGTAGGCTCTCATGTCTTTGAAAACTACTGCAAAACAGTTTAGATTCTGGGGCATGACGTGGACAGGGGGTTGTCTGGATTTATGTCAAATTCTGAAACGTATGGTGTAAGACAAGGTGAGAGATATTTTAGGAATTTTTCCAAATGATTTCTTCAGTCCAAAAATTATCTTACAGTTAGATCAGGTAGTATCATTTAATTAGGTTGGCGGGGGGGGGGGAGGGAGGGGCAGAGGGACCTGGGTGGCTCCATTGGTTAAGCATCCAACTCTTGATTTCCACTCAAGTCATAATTTCACGGTTCTGAGTTCGAGGCTGACAGGGTACAGCCTGCTTGGGATTCTCTTTCTCCTCTCTCTCTGTGCCCCCGTCTTATGCCCACGCATATGCGCTCTCTCTCGCTTTGTCTCAAAATAAAATAAATTTTAATTAGGCTGGAAAGAAATTACTTGTATAAAATTCACTTTCCTACTTCAAAATTCTGGTATTTCTACGAAATGGATTTTGTGAGACTACTCAGGTCTTCCCTTTTCTTTGCCAGGAAACGAAAATGGTAGAGTATATATGTAAATAGGAGACTAGTTAACTTTTTCTGCTCTTCCATACTAGAAAATAAACTCTTAAAGTAAGATTACCTCCACTCAGAAAGACTCAGTTTATCCAAAAGAGAAAAAACGAGAAATAAAAGACTGTTCAAAAGCTACTAAATAGGGGCCGTGACACATAGTATAACTGTAAATATACAGAAAAAATTTAACTTTTAAATTTAACTTTCAATATATATAATTATTCTTAACCACGTTTATCATGAATTATGAACGAAAATAACAATTTCAGCCCGATTTATGGTTTAAATAAATACTGTTGATTGACAGAAAAGTTGCCTGAGTCTAATTGAAAGTTTGGAATTAATTTCTCCTAAACTACTCCATACCACATTAGTTATAATAATGGATATTTAACGTGATTACTATGTAGGTATTTACTATATTTTTATTATAGGTTTTCCTATTAGTTATTATGATGCTATAATATGATAGAAGCTGTTGCATTTAAAAACTCACTGGAGTAGGGCGCCTGGGTGAATGAGTTGGTTAAGCATCTGACTCTTGATTTTCACTAAGGTCATGATCTGTGGGTTCATGGGATGGAGCCCTTGCTGTCAGTGCAGAGCCTGCTTGGGATTCTCCCTCTCCCACTCTCTCCCTCTCTCAAAAAAAAAAAAAAAAAAAACTATAACAAAACAAAACCCTCCTTGGAATCACTGATGTTCATCACTCTCTCTTTTTTTTTTTTTTAATTTTTTTCAACGTTTTTTATTTATTTTGGGACAGAGAGAGACAGAGCATGAACGGGGGAGGGGCAGAGAGAGAGGGAGACACAGAATCAGAAACAGGCACCAGGCTCCGAGCCATCAGCCCAGAGCCTAACACGGAGCTCGAACTCCCGGACCGCGAGATCGTGACCTGGCTGAAGTCGGACGCTTAACCGACTGCGCCACCCAGGCGCCCCCATCACTCTCTCTTTAAAACGTTCGTTCTGACACTTCGAACACTAATACTAGTCTTCAGCAAATTCTCAAAACATTTTCATATTCACTATGCCATTTGGTCTTCATAATATCAAATAGCTGGCTTCATAACAATAGGTACCATTTCTTTTTTTTTAATTTTTTTAATGTTTATTTATTTTTGGGAGACAGAGAGAGACAGTGGGGGAGGAGTAGAGAGAGGGGGAGACACAGAACCTGAAGCAGGCTGCAGGCTCTGAGTTCAGCACAGAGCCCAAAGCAGGGCTCGAACTCACAAACTGTAAGATCATGGCCTGAGCCGAAGTCAGACGCTTAACTGACTGAGCCACCCAGGCACCCCACAATAGCTACCATTTCTAAATCTGAAACTGAGCAGATATCACTATGGCCTCAGCAGCAGTCAACTCTGCTACCTTCTGCACAGCTTTCAGTGTAACAGCTATAACAGTAAACAATAACCTCAGAAATAAAAACATTTTAGGAAAAGTCCTTTAGAGAGTTCTGGTCAGGCACTGATTTCCCTAACATCATCACCACCACCATCAAATTATGGACCAATAAACTTAAGTCAAACCATTTTAATAATACCGTACACGTGCATTATTCCACGTGAGTAAAACACTGCAAATACGTGGTATGACACTTGACCTTAAGGTTGACAATATCAGTTGAATGTTTATCAGCTGAAAGTTTGCAAATTCATATCCTGGCGCCCTAACCTCCAATGTGATGGTATCCGCAGATGAGGCCTTTGGGAAGTAATGAAGGTTAGAGGAGATCGCGAAGGGGGTTAATGCCCTTACAAAAAGAGACACCAGAGAATTTTCCGTCTCTCTCTCTACCGTGGGAGGTCCCAGGGAGAAGGCAGCTGTCTAAAAGCCAGGAAGAGAGCTCTCACCAGCAACTGACCATGTTGTCATCTTGATCCTGGACTTCTCAGCCTACAGAACTATGAGAAATAAATTACTGTTGTTTAAACCATCCAGTCCATAATATGCTGTTAGGGCAGCTCCAGCTAAGACAATATGAAACTATATAATATAATCATACTGGTAATTATTTTTCTAATAAAGGTATGCGCTTTATTTTATTTTTTTAAATTTTTTAAAGTTTATATTTATTTTTGAGACAGAGAGAGATAGAGCATGAGTGGGGGAGGGGCAGAGAGAGAGAGAGAGACACACAGAATCCGAAGCAGGCTCCAGGCTCTGAGCTGTCAGCGCAGAGCCCGATGCGGGGCTCGAACTCGTCAACCGTGAGATCATGACTTGAGCCGAAGTCGGACGCTCAACAGACTGAGCCACCGAGGCGCTCCTGTTTTATTTTTTATTTTATTTTAAATATTTATTTTTGGGGGGATTTTACACTCAAGAACCTGGATTCTTAAAATACATAATATAAAAAATGTCAATATAAGAAGCATAATCTTTGTACTTAAATAATGACACATAGCTATTTAGAGACCTTGCCAAATTACTTCTGCAGTAATTCACTGATGCAAAGCCATCACAAGTAAGCTTGGAACTGGGCTCATCCCCAGGAAACGGTAATCATTAAAGAACTATTTTTCAAAACGATCTGTCTGAACCTCTACTGGCATGTCCATGGACCCAAAAGATAGTTTGGGTATTCTACTGTCCAATGCTGAAGCAGTAGTCTTCATGAGAAGCTGACCATAATCTGGGGAAAATCTAGGTTCTACAGACAGGCCCTGATTCTGTGATCTCCCATAAACCCCCATGTGAAAAAGCAAACAGAGAAACTACCTCTTAACCTATTTTCAATGGCTCTGAGTAGTATCTCTAGACAGAAGCTGAATGCCTTCATGAACAGAAATTAAGTTTCTCACATCCTGTTCTCCCGGCACAAGTCTTAATAAACTGAAGAACTCTAGATCCTTTCTTGCCCTGTAAGCTATTCTTTCACTATCAACTATTCTTGTTCGTGAAGTCCTCGCAGAAATGAGTCTAACGTTTTTATAGGAATTTTCACAAAAGATTTGACGGAAAGATAAGTAGCATAAGGCAGCGAAAATGAGTAAATGCTTTGGAATCAGGGAGTAGAGAATCTGTGTGTTCCATTTCTGCTGCTTGCCAATTATGTGCGATTCTGCATTAGGGAAATGAAGGTACCCGAAAGTAATATTACACTGTATGTTAACTAACTGGAATTTAAGTCATAACAAAATTTAAAAAAAAAAAGAAAAATTAAGATAGAATAACAGTACCTGAGTCATTTTGCTGAGTAACTATCGTGATGAACCGGAAGCATATAACACAGAATAGACTCTCAGGAAACGTGAGCTCGTCTTTATCATCTTCTTCTATTATGACTGTTATTAATACTATGGTTTTTAAATACACTAACACCACCACTACCCACAACAACAGTAGAGCCACTGGTGGTTTGTTCAATCCTACAGTTAAAGATTACAACTTTCACAGAGTTCATTCAAGAGTTCAGCTGACATTTTGTCACAGAAGCAGTAACCAAAGATACATGAAGCATATGTAGCTGTGCTCTTAATACTACAAACATATACTGTTAGGAGGGCAGTAACTTTTCTTAAAATACTGTGGCGTATACAATGTAGTTTTATGTGTGGTTCCTTAGACTAAGCTACCATTTAGGTGTTGTAAGCATTCTATGAAAAAAATGAAATAACAGAAGGGTAACTTTCTCATCAGGAAACCCACATTCCCCGGGATGGCTGCTAAAAGTCTTCTGGTATCTGTATATTCATCAAGAATTAACATTCTGAAAATGAGAATATTTACTGTCAGAAGTGGAATTTTTACTGATGAAAACAGTAGCCTCTTGACTAGCACTGTGAATGTAAGCAATGGGCTCCCGCAGATGAAATTAAAACTATTTAAGAGAAGTGATCACTAAAATATTTTGGCAATACTTCCCACTCTTGCATCAATTGAGTATAAAAATCAGAGATGCCTGCAGCCTTCACTTTTAGGATGTCTTTGGCTACCTTCTGAGCATTCCTAAGCTGGGTCATGAACCACAGAAGATGCTGATTGCCTGATAGTGGCCAATAAGGTGAGAGAATCCTGATTTGGGAATTTTGACATTTGTACCAACTGAAGCTTCCATGCAAGGTGGTGGTCATAACACCTTAAAAGGCCAGAGAGACAGAACTTCTTTAAGCCCACAGAACAAACCATAGGAGCAGTTTTTTTTGTGTATTCGCTTGCTCATACATGTTCACTACGTTTTTATATAGAAGGCAGAATTTGGCTGGGTCTCCATTCATTTTTTACCCAGGAGCAAGGTTTGGAAGGAAGGGTGGAGAACCTTCACTCACTCAACATTAACTACCTAACAGAACGAAGGACTATAATTTCATAACATAGGCATAGTCACACACCAGCGCTGTTCACTGGCAAGATGTTAGAAACAGAATATTGATTAACAGGTATTTGAGCAATTTTATGTAAACTTGAAATAGACTCAATAACAATTATCACCATCATCATCAGTATCATCATCATACGTTATGCAGGAAAATTGTCCCCATTGTTACAGAAATACATTCTCAGGCATAACACATGGTCATGATTTTTTTTTTTTAATCCAGGTGAAATTTATCCAAAGTAGAGAAAATACTACCTACAGTGAGATTTTTATTGTAATACATACTTGCTTTCATTGGTAATAAACTATGAACTCATTATCATTTGAACTTGTACACACATGTCTAAAATATATTTGGTGTTGGGACAGCAAGATTATCAACTTTTCACAACTGCCAACCGTGATATTTTACGCTAAGACATGTGGAGCTTCATTAGCAGGATTAAATTTGTTGGTTTAGCTATGGGTGATTGATCTCTCAACTTTCATTCTGTATTGCAAGGCTCTTCCTTTTATTAAACTTGGCTTCAACTTTATGTTTCTGTCTTTCTCCTTTCGGTGTAGCTGCAATTCTGGCCCCATTATCATCATGTTTTGAAAATTAAGTCAACTGGTTATGTTCATTAATTATAGGTCTCCAAATGTTTCCTTTTCCATTTATCTTCACTTCTGGTTACTGAGGAAATAGTATTAAAGGAAATTTTAAAAGAAAAAATATTCCCACTACTCTGTCCGAAAAACTATTGACATTATGCAATTTTTCTGGATTCCTTTTAAGATATCTTTCACATTATCTATATCACTTTTATGTGTACCTGTGGTATTTTAAACGATTTATGTAAAATATGTGAAATAAATTCTACAAACAATAATGCACATGAACATACTGCATAGCTTCATTTAATATTAAGTACATTATTTAAAAATATTTCCATACTGTTACATTGCTGATCTTTTCCAACTCCAGACTATCCATCATAATAAAAAAAAAATCTCAATACAAACTCCCTTTTGAGCAAGAAATAATGGATCAATTCCCATGGAAGCCACTGAATTGTGAGATTTTTTTTTTAAATAAATTTTAGCCAAATGAGAGCACATTTTGTACACAAAACAATGCTTAAAGTATATAAGCTATTGAAACTACCGGCCTAATTGCAATTCCTGTTAGCAACAAAAATGTACACACAAATCCAATGTACATTTAGAAAGTATTTGACTTTCGGGGACAATGATGTGTCAATGTAAGTTTGTCACTTTTTCCCAACTGTATCGCTGAGGTGTGGATAATGTGAGAGGCTATGTACATGGAGGGTTAGGGAGAATATGAGAACTCAATGTGCTACTCCGTTTTGCCATGAACCTACTCCAAAAATTAACTACAGATACTCTAAAAAGTAAAGTTTATTAATTAAAAGATATTTTGCAGCCTTCAAAAAGATTAGGCTGTAAGATTTACGAGATTAAAAAAAATAGATCTTTAGTTCAAGAATGAGTACTAAGTATTAAAGTAGGGATTTGAAAAATACTATTTTCTCTTGTTATCTTTGTCTTTAACACAGCGTTAAGTCTTGCCATTTCTTGCTTTAAATTCTTCTCCACTATTAGTTTAAAAATAACTACGATGAGTGAGGCGACTGGCAGGAGGTACAGGTGAACAAAGTTGGTATTCTGCTTTTAACTATTAACATGGATGGTGAGCGTAAGAATTCATCAGGGTCCTTTCTCTACTTTTGTATGTGTTTGAAATGTCCTATGAAAATATTATTTAAGGGGCACCTGGGTGGCTCAGTTGCTCAAGTGTCCGAATCTCAACCCTGAAACTGACTCAGGCCATCATCTCACAGTTTGTGAGACTGAGCCCCGCGTCGGGCTCTGTGAGGACAGCACAAAGCCTGCTTAGGATTCTCTCTCTCTCTCTCTCTCTCTCTCTCTCTCTCTCTCTCTCACGCCACCCCTCCCCTGCTTGTATGCTCTCTCTCTCCCTCAAAATAAATAAGCATTTTAAAAAATATATTATTAAAAAAAATACCTCTTATGAACATCCCTTCCTGACCACGTTAAAGAACTTGTATCAGACTCTCCCCACAACCGCACCCATAATAAAACAAGTAGAAATCCAGATAAGTATATAAAATGGTTGGTTTTAGATATTAGAAAATGCCAGCAGAGTCATCCAGGAAAGGAGGGAAACAAAGAAAGTGAGCACTACCATGGCAACAGTTTTCCGTCTAGAATCACTTTCCGGATTGTGAGGCAGGGAGGGAATATCTTAGATAAGAAACCAGCTATCAGAATTCTGGAAGGTTACGAAGCCTCAAATTCATGGGGCAGGGTCCTTGGAATAACAGAGCTATACAAAGAGCTCCAGAAATCTGCATGGGGCCTCTTCCTGTAGTTGCTAAAACTAAATTTTACACGTTTAAGGTTGAAACTCCACATGACAGGTGAAAAGAAAAATGACCAATTGCTGTGCTCTAATCTTAACATTGTGCAGAGTTTACTAGAAAACACTTGCATTCCACCCAGCTGGAGTGAAAAGACCTCAGCGAATGTCTGGGACGTTGTGTTGAGACCTTGAACCCTGAATGTTTACGCCTTAATGGTAAGGCAAAACTAACACTAGATTAAGGGCTACACTGGACAACACTTGAAAGCAACCTCTAAAATTCAAGCTGATTTGGAAGCTAATTAATAATGGCTTTCGAAAACAGGGTTTAACACTCCACACAGCAAGACAATAAAATCCAGATACTCAACAAGGTTAACATTCATTATGTTCAGGTTGCATAAAATGTTACCAGCCGTGCAAAGAAAATTAACCAGGAGAAAAATCAGTCATTAGAAATATAGACAGAAGTACCAGAGATCATATAACCTGGAGATAGTGACATTAAAACCATTATCATAAATATGCCTCAGGATTTAAATGAAAGAAATGAGTATAACAAAAACATGAAATGTGTAAAAAATAATGAAACAGAACTTCTCAAGCTAAAAAAAAACCCAGAATATTTAAAATGAAAATAGTCACTAGATTAGATTAACAACAGATCTGGCACTGAAATAGAAAAGATCAGCAAACTCGAGGACATAGCAAACTTAAACACAGGAAGAAAAACAAAAGATTTAAAAAAAGAGACAGAGCCACAGGGACTTGTGGGGCAATATTAAGCAATCAAATATATAAAGTATTTGAGGTGGGGAGAGGAAGCATTTATATAAAATTGTCAAAACTTTGCCAAATTTGGTGAAAATAAGATTTTAGGAGTATGTGCCCTTTATTTATTTATTTTTTTTTATTTATTTTTGGGACAGAGAGAGACAGAGCATGAACGGGAGAGGGGCAGAGAGAGAGGGAGACACAGAATCGGAAACAGGCTCCAGGCTCTGAGCCATCAGCCCAGAGCCCGATGCGGGGCTCGAACTCCCGGACCGCGAGATCGTGACCTGGCCGAAGTCGGACGCTTAACCGACTGCGCCACCCAGGCGCCCCATGAGTATGTGCCCTTTAAATGGCACCTTTAGTGACACCCTGGGAGAAAATATGACCAATATCTGCATCTGATGGAAGATGTGCATCCAGAACGTGTAAAGAACTCTTACTACCCCAAAAAGGAAGAAGTCCAATAATAAATGGGCAACGGAGCTGACCAGAGACATTACACACGTACGCAAAAGATCTACAATGGTCAATGCCATGTGAAATGATGCTCAGCATCATTAATGAGATTGCTAATGAAAAATACAAGGAGTTATCACTACCCATCCACCAGGAAAGTTAAAGTCTGAAAGACACTACCAGTGTTGGTGAGAATGTGGAACATTCGGAACTCTTAGACACCGTTGGTAAGAATGTCAAATGGTAAAACCATTTTGGAAAAGAGTTCGGCAGATTCTTCTAAGCGTAAATAGACATTTACCATGTGACCTAACAATTCTACTCCTGACTCCCCAAGAAAAATAAAACCATAAATTCTCACAAGGACTTGTATATGAATGTTCACAGCTTATCCATAATAGCCCCCCACATCTGCAAACAACCTAAATGTTCACCAGCTGCTAAATGGATAAACAATGTGGTACAAGCCACCCAACTGGATATTATGCCAGCAGTGAAAAGAACAAATTACTGATGCCCACAAAAATCTGGTGAAGCTCCAAAGCATTAAGCTAAGAGAAAGAAGCTAAACAAAAAAGATACCACACTGTCTGAATGCATTCAGATGAAATTCTAGAAAAGGTACAACTAAGCTATAGTTACAGAAAGAGCAATGGTTGCCTGGACTTGGGGATTTACTAATTGCAAAGAGGAATGAGGGGCTTCATGGAGTGAAAGAAATGTTCCCCATCTTGATTAGGGTGGCAGTTACATGGATGTAGACGGAACATCACATTTAAAACGCATGCGCTCTATTGTAGGTAACTTCTATCTCAATAAATTTGAGTAAAAACAAAACAACAAAAAAACAAAAACTCCTTCAGATTCAGTCCGTTTCCATTACACTTCTCTCACATGCACAATGACAATCTTAGTCCAGGACAGTATAATTCACCTTCTTTGCTGCTGCAGAAGCCTTCTCCATGTTCTCCCTTCTATTTCTGAACCACCACAATTCATCTACAGACCAGTGAGAGTGCTTTAAAACACTGTTCTTCACCTCTTACGCTGGAAAACAGTTTGCAGGTTCCTCAAAAAGTTAAAAATAGAACTGCCCTGGGGCGCCTGGGTGGCTCAGTCATTGAGCGGCGACTTCGGCTTCGTCCATGATATCACAGTCCATGGGTTCGAGCCCCACGTTGGGCTCTGTGCTGACAGCTCGGAGCCTGGAACCTGCTTTGGATTCTGTGTCTCCCTCTCTGCCTGCCCCTCCCCTGCTCATGCTCTATCTGTCTCTCTCTCTCTCTCTCTCTCTCTCTCAAAAATAAATAAACATTAAAATTAAAAACAAAAATAGAACTGTCCTACTATCCAGCAGTTGCAATACTAGGAATTTGGTCAAAGGACACAAAAATACAGATTTGAAGGGGTACATGCACCCTGATGTTTAGAGCAGCATTATTTACAATAGCCAAACTGTGGAAAGAGCCCAAATGTCCATCAACTGATTAATGGATAAAGAAGATATGGTATCTATATACAATGGGATATTACTTGGCCATCAAAAGGAATGAAATCTTGCCACTTTCAAGGACATAGATGCAGCTGGAGTGTATTATGCTAAGCAAACTAAGTCAGAAAAAGACAAATACCATATGATTTCATCATGTGTGGAATTTAAGTAACAAAACAGATGAACATGTGGGAAGGGGAAAAAAAAGAGAGAGAGAGAGGGAAACAAACCATAAGAGACTCTTAACGATAAAGAACGAATTGAGGGTTGACAGAGGGAGGGGGTGAGGGATGGGCTAGATGGCTGAAGAGCAAGGGGGCCTGGGTGGCTCAGTTGGTTAAGTGTCCGACTCTAGATTTTAGCTCAGGTCATGATCTCACGGTTTGTGGGATCGAGCCCCACATCAAGCTCTGCACTGACAGTGTGTGGAAACTTCTTGGGCTCTCTCTCTGCCCACTCCTGGCCCATGCCTTCTCTCACTCCCAAAATAAATAAACCTAACAAAAAAGGAGTTAGGTGATGGGTATTAAGGGGTGCACTTGTTTGATGAGTACTGGGTGTTATATATAAGTGATGAATCACTGAATTCTACTCCTGAAACCAGTATTGCATTGTATATTAACTAACTAGAACTTAAATAAAAATTTAAAAAAGTAAAAAAAAAAAAGAAGCATCAGAAAAGAATAATATACTTAGGAATACATTTAACAAAAGAAGTGCACTACTTGTACACTGAAAATTACAAAACATTGTTGAAAAAAAGAGGACCTAAATAAAGGGAAAGATACCTTGTGTTCAAAACAAAATAAAACAGAACAAAACAAAATACTGTTCTTCAAACTGTAGGGTATGGGTCATACAATTTTTTACTTTACTGGGTCATAAAATCGAAGCCAGAATTGTTTTGTGCAATGGAATAGAAAAGAAAATATCAGAGTTCCCTGTGCACAGTAAAGTATATTTTCATCAAGCTTAGAGTGTGTGTGTGTGTGTGTGTGTGTCTGTGTGTGTGTATGTGTGTGTATTGGGTAGCTGTGCAAAATATTTCTGAGTCTGAACTAAAAGAAATATGAAGGTCTCTGCTTCAAATACAAAGCAGATGATACGGTAAACGTATCCTTTGCCTTCCTCCTTACTACGCTTCACATAAACCGTACACTCTGGGATCTAAGGTCACTGCTGTAATTTCATTATAAGGAACATGTTCTGCCCACTTCCCCGACTTCACCCTGCTCAGCTTTCTCCTTTACTCTCCACCCTCCAGCCCGTCAGTCCTGTTTGCTGCTCCCCAAACCCAGGAAGCTCCTTTCTCCTTTCCAGTTTCTTCATTTATATCCCATTGTCTAGAAGCTCTGCCCCAGATTTTTGAATGGTTCCTTTCCTTGGTCTCTGCTCAAATGTCACCATCTCAAAGACACCTTCATTCACTATTCTGTAAATTAGGCACTACTCCTACCCCAGCATTCTCTACCAGAACATTTTGTTTTACATCTTTATAGTACTTCGGGCGATGGACAAAGTAGCTTTTTCATTAGTTAATCTGATGACTGTCACCCTCTTCCCTTGAAATGGATTGGAGATTTCGTTTGAAGATGTACTTTCTTGTCTTCAACCCTGTAATGCCAGTACCTAGAACAGTGTGTGGCACATAATGGGGCCTCAATAAATTTTGTTTGTTGGTTTCTCTGTTTAATTGCACTGTCAATATCATAAACGCTGCTTCTGTCTCCCTGAATAGCAATAAACAGAGATGGTAAAAGGAACAGAAACACTTCAAAAGATAAAACATAATTCCATGATTCTAGTAGTTATTTTCCATCAAGTTATTTTGGAAACTTTCTTGATAACAGTATACAGATCAGGTTTGCTAAAATATGTCGATCTCTGATAGTTATGCTTTTACCAGAGCTCCCAAATTGGCAAGCCTCAAGTTGAATCCGGCTAGAAGATATGTTTTGTTTAACCTGCACAAAATTTTGAATTTGTAGTGAAAATTTACGAATTGCTAGAACTCACACACACAAAAAATTGGATTTCCAGCTGTTTCTTCTAAGTCAAATGGGAATGTGCCATTTGCCCATGACACCAATGAGGTGTAGCCCCTAGATGAAGGCTCAACCTTCTGGCTGGACGTAGCCCCCACAGTTCTGGACCGCTTTACACTCAAAGCATTAATATGCTTACATTATTGCCTGGGCACCTCTTTTTGGCATGCACTCGTAAGTCCTAGCTACTGGAATAAGAGACTAACACTACCTTGTAATAATTTCCAAATGAAGACACAGGCTTCTGGTAAAATTTAGACACATTCATTCGTTTATTCACTCATTCATTCATTCATTCATTCCTTCACCTGAACACGAGTTCGCCCAAAAAATGTTTACTGAGTGGGTAATATGTGTCAAGTAGCTTTCTATGTGATGGGTAAGTGACCTTGAGATAAAAACATACAAACTCTGCATTTTCATAAACATTACATACGAACGATGGGGACAGGAAAAAAAGTAACCAGTGAAAGTAAAAATTTCCTACGCTAGATGATATTCATTACTATCGGCACGATAAAGCAAATAAGGGATGGGTGTGAGCAGTAGAAACAATTATAAAATAGGTTGCCAGGGAAGCCTCATTCAAAAGATATTTTAGTAAAGACCTAAGAAAGGATACGGAAGTAAGTCATGGAGACATCTGGCCTGTAAGTATCTAGACAGGGGGTAAAGCGCAAAGGCCCTGAGGGCGGCGTATTCACCTCCCGGTGTCCTGGTGTATTCAAAGACCACAGCCTGCTAATTTGGCCACAGTAGAGAACTGAGGAAAACAGAAGTAGGAGGTAATAGCGAAGTGGCAACCAAGGGACTGATCAATCGCGTAGAGCCTTTTAGGCCACCGTAGGACTGCGACTTTGATGCTGAGTAAGACTGGCAGCCCCTGGAAGGTTTAAGTAGAGGAATGACCCGATCTGACTTCAGTTTGCAAATGCTCACAAAGACGCTACTACTCATCATACAGACGGAGGTAAAGCCCTCTGCACCAGGTGCTGCAGAAATAAGGATAATGGAAGTTGATCACATTCTGGCTATATTTTAAGGGTAGAGACAACAGCACTGCTAATGGATTAGGTGTCTACAGAGCCGGGGAAAGGTGAAGGCTAGAGATATAAATGTGTGAATCTTCATTATAAAATGGTATTTAAAATACAGGGCCTGACAGGACCATGGCGGAAATAGCCAATGTGAGAAGATGAGAGAGAGAAGAGCGCCCATGACATAGGTCTGAAGGCTTCAGTTTATACTTTTTATCAGGGATAAGCAAGAGTGATACTACAACAACCTTGTATCATTGATCGTTCAAGGTGTAAGGTCCTGAAAATACCATCTGCCAAGTGAGGAAACTGAGGGCTGGAGAACGACGTGACTTCGCAAAAGTCACACAACTAGTTATGGCAGAGCCCTGACGTGAACAGGGCACACCTAACCATCTGAGCTACTCTGAACTTTGCCTCTCTTGACAACATTAAACACCATCACCATACAGAAAAAGGATTCTCTAATCTGGAGTAGCAAATACGCACTGAGTGTTTACTGAATGAAGACAAAGTTATGACCAGTCCACAGATTACAGATTTCTCTCAAAGCCTAGAAGCCCCAAGGGAAGAAGCAACCAGGTTCTAGAATCAGATGTCCGCAGTTCACTACGGAGACACGTGACCTTGGACAAGTTATTTAACTCCGTGTCTCGGTGTCATCATCTCTACAATGAGCATGGCAATTGTTACCCATGTATAGAGTTGTGGGCATTAAATAAGATAATCTACGAGAAATGCTGACAATGAGGTTTGGTGGAGAGTAATTCACGATATGGACCAGCGATGATTATTTCTAGACCCTATGCAGCTACCTTGCCCTTTTTAGTATTTACTATTAGATATGACACGTACAAAATAGGGACTAGGGGCAGATGTGCATCATCACCACTTCACATGGCACTACCACTGTTTGTTTGTTTGTTTGTTTGTTAGACAAAGAGAAAGAGGGAGGATCTTAAGCAGACCCCATGCTCAGAGCAGAGCCCAGAGCAGGGCTTGGTACCACAACCCTGGGATCATGACCTGAGCTGAAATCAAGAGTCAGATGCTCAACCAACTGAGCCACCCAGGTGCCCCCATGATTCTCAATTTTAAGTGTATAATTTACACGCTTTATTCCCTTTAGAAAGGGAAAGAGTTAAACACGATGTTGCGGTTTAAAAAAAAAAAAAGAAAAGAAAAAATCAAATAATTACTATCTTTCCGCAGAAACCTTATAAAGTAAAACACACATTTTAAATACTCATAAAGAGAAACTGAAAAGCATATGAAAACCAACTACAATGAAAGCGAACAGAAATGTCCAGTTTGGGATGAATACCATAATCAGAGATTCATGTGAATCAAGATATGGGAAGGATATCACCAAACGCTCGAGAGCGTTGCCAGGAAAAGGAATGGAGTATCTTGTACCCACTTGATCTCAAGTGTCTGGGCTTCTCCAGAGCCTTCCTGATGGCAGACTTGCCACTTTCTTCTTTGACTCGTGTAACCCACTGTGATTATTTGTTAAACTGTCTATCCGTAGTAACCATGAGCTCCTTAGGGGAAGGTTTGGATCTTTACCGTCAAAACACCGTATCACCAAAGACTTTGTAAATGCATTTTGACCACACCTCATCACCAAAACGATGCTTTTATTCCTGTAAGATACACAGTGGTAGAAACAGGAGAAGTCCTTCTGCATCAGGTGTAGCTCATGGCCTGGGCCAAATATGGTATGGGGTTAAAACTCAGAGCCTGGGGTTGGCTTGAAAAGATGAAAATCTGCATGTGGCCCCTCTCGAGCTATGTGACCGAGGGCAAACCACTGCCCTGTCACTGAAAAATGGACATGCCTGCCAGATCAAGTAGTCAGAAATAGAATAAAATCAGTTAGGAGAAGGATGTAGTTTCTGGTGACATAGGAATCACCCAATAAATAGTAGCTGTTATTCTGAGAAAAGGATAGTTAAGGAACTGTACAAATAAGCAGCAAAGAGGTAATTCTAGAATATCCCAGGGCTATGATTTTGAGTCCACGAGGTTTCTAACCATGAGACTTTTCAGGTTTTATCAATTTTAATTGATGTGAGGAAGACTTCATCTAATACTAGTTCTAATTATTCATTTGTACTCCTTTTTCAAGCCCAAACTATACATTCTCTAAGTATATGTCAAGAAAGATTATGGACCTATCCTTTGGGGGTGATCTGTGTTAAATTTCAGCATGAAGTCTGACCCAAATTAAAACTGTGTAAACCTATAAGAAAAAAATAAATAAACTCCATACCTCTGGAGCACACTGGAGACATAACCTAGAGAGCTCAGAAGACAAACGGATGAACAAATCATATCAAGCAATCATTTTCCTAGACCAGTTTCCTCTCCAAATTACTAAGCCTGATATAGTCCCCACATACGGGCTTCGGCAAGTGCACTCAAGAAAAAGAAAAAGAAGGGAGCGGTGGCGGGGCGGGGGGCTGGGTGGCTCAGTCAGTTAAGCATCCAGCTTCGGCTCAGGTCATAATCTCAAACTCTGCTCTTGAATTCGAGCCCCATGTTGGGCCCTATGCTGACAGCTCAGAGCCTAGAGACTGCTTTGGATTCTGTCTCTCTCTCTGTGTCTGTCTCTCTCTCTGCTATTCCCCGCTTGTGATCTGTCTTTCCCTTGAGACTTTCTCTCTCTCTCTCTCAAAAATAAACAAACATTAAAAAAATTTTTTAAAGAAAAGAGAAAAAAGGGAGCAAGGGAAGCATCTGCCAACAAGGCAATCTATACCCCCAAACTCTTTGTGGGTCTGTATACTACCCAAATCTTTCATTCTAGGTAACCAGGGTTGGAACAACACTGAATTAGACACACTCTTTCTCTAAAGATGTGCTTATCTTCTCTTAAGCATTATATATTGTAAAAAAATAAATAGTAAAATAGGTTTCAGAACGTCTTGAAAATTGAGGGACAATACGGTGATAGACTTTTTATTACAGAATCACTTTTCTTTTTTGTTATTTTAGAGAGAAAGAGCACATGCACAGGCGAGGGGGCAGAGAGAGAGAGAATCTTAAGCAGGCCCCACACTCAGTGAGGAGCCCATCATGGGGCTCAATCCCACGACCCTGAGATCATGATCTGAGCCAAAATCAAGAGGTGGATGCTCAACTGACTGACTGAGCCACCTACGGGCTCCCAGAATCACTTTCTTTATAACTGAACTAGACAAATTCACATTTGAGTTACTATTATTCTCAATTTTTAAGTTTTAAAGCTACATCTAAAATGTGATTTAAAAATGTGTCCACTGTCACTTATTACTAAAGCATATGATTAGATAGAAATGCCCAGTCAGTAATCTCTTTACATATGCTGTTTGCATTCCATTTTCAGTTGTTTCATAAAAACATGAATAATATAAAAATTTTAAGGCATTTGTATAATTTTACTCCACACATCACTATCATCAGAACAGAGAAACTCGCTGGTTTTGCTCCTAAAACTGTCATTAATGGATAACAAGACTCATAATCAACAAAGTCGGTAACGTATCTTTGGAAGTTAAAAGTTGAGTATGCAGGTTTTGGAATTACATCTTTAATTCAAAATACTTTAGTAAATCTTTGATTCCATCTGTGTGTCTATGCAAAGATGCATCATATACATCATACCTAGTAACCATATTCCTTCAAAGACTGTGGGAAAGTTTAGTTTGGTAAAAGAGATTGGCCAAATAATCCATGCTACAAAATGTAACTTTTCATAAGACTGAAGTGGCAAAGTCCACAGTTCCTTTTTGCCTCTTCTTTTCCATGAAAGAGCTGCAATACCTAATTAGCAAACTACATGGAAAAATCGTGCTTAAGGATTTTCTTTCTTCCACAGAGTAACTTTACACATTTTTCTTATAAACTGTTAAACCTATGATTCCTTGTTAAAAGCCAGATAAGATTGCACTTGCATGTAGTCACATAGTTATGAAAGCAGAATGCCAATAGCTAACAATTTTACTTGATTAATGAGACTTGGAGAATATCCAGTCTTTTTTCCAGAAGTGAGGCTACTTATTTCCAAACTGGAAGCCATCTGTTTAACCAGATTAAATGGAGAAGAGAAAAACCCAAGTAATTAGTAGTATTTTTAGGAGATAAGACAATAAGTTTCTCAGTGCTGAAGATATTGAAGTGCTGAAGATATAATATGGTGTAGTATTACATAAATGCGATAAAAGTTTCATATCATTCATGTTGTTACAAAACAGCTGAAAGTGGGGTGACTGGGTGGCTCAGTCAGTTAAGCATCTGACTTCGGCTCAGATCATGATCTCACAGTTCGTGAGTTCAAGCCCCGCATCAGGTTCTGTGATGACAGCTCAGAGCCTGGAGCCTGCTTCAGATTCTGTGTCTCCCTCTCTCTCTGCCCCTCCCCTGCTCGCTCACGCTCTCTCTCTCTCTCTCTCTCTCAAAAATAAATAAGCATTAAAAACATTTCTAATTCAAAACAGCTGAAAACACATGAGTGAAAGAAGAGTTGCAGCTCTGATCTGATTTAAAAAAATATTTATAAAAATCCACAATTTGGTAATCCAGGGAAGAAATGGGCAAAAGACACAAATGGACACTTTTCCAAAGAAGACATCCAGTTGGCTAACAGACACAAGAAAAAATGCTCAACATCACTCGTCATCAGGGAAATACAAATCAAAACCACAATGAGATACCACCTCACACCTGTCAGAATAGCTAAAACTAGCAATTCGGGCAACAACAGATGTTGGCGAGGGTGCGGAGAAAGAGGATTTCTTTTGCATTGTTGGTGGGAATGCAAGCTGGTGCAACCATTCTGGAAAACAGTATGGAGGTTCCTCAGAAAATTAAAAATAGAACTACCCTATGACCCAGCAATTGCACTACTAGGTATTTATCCAAGGGATACAGGTGTGCTGTTTCAAAGGGACACATGCACCCGCATGTTTATAGCAGCACTATCGACAAGAGCCAAAGTATGGAAAGAGCCCAAATGTCTATCGATGGATGAGGATAAAGAAGATGTGGTATATATGCACAATGGAGTATTACTAGGCAGTCAAAAAGAATGAAATCTTGCCATTTGCAGCTACGTGGATGGAACTAGAGTGTATCATGCTAAGCAAAGTTAGTCAGCCAGAGAAAGGCAGATATCATATGACTTCAGTCATATGAGGAATTTAAGATACAAAACAGATGAACATAAGGGAAGGGAAGCAAAAATAATATAAAGACAAGGAGGGTGGCAAAACATAACAGACTCTTAAATACAGAGAACAAACTGAGGGTTGCTGGAGGGGTTGAGGGTGGGGGTATGGGCTAAATGGGTAAAGGGCATTAAGGAAGATACTTGTTGGGATGAGCACTGGATGTTACACACAGGGGATAGACCACTGGAATCTACTGTTGAAATCATTAGTGCACTATATGCTAACTGACTTGGATGTAAATTAAAAAATAAATTAAAATACATTTTAAAAATCCACAATTTGGGTTATGTATAAATGCACATTTTTTATATAATACTATACTGAAGTGTTTCATTTATATAATTTATAAATGTATAACACATAAACAATATACAATGTTCAGCAAATGCCACCTGCTTTAAAGACCAATTCTGTCTAAAGCAGTTTTTTTCCCTAAATTGATTTACTACCTAAAATTAATCATGTTGATGTATAAATGGAACCAAATCAAACAGACTGTAAAACTAACCTGAAATCTTGACCAGTCAGAAAAGACTGAAATAACAAGTTCAAACCGTCACAAGCAAAAGCAAACTCTTCAAAGAAACTGCAACATAGCTTTAAACTCTTAATTTTAAAACTGTATTTTACAAAAATAAACAAGTATACATCAGAAATCTTTTCAAGAGGAAAAGGTGCATGGGCATTCCTTGTTACGTATGCCTGAAATTACAGGGTCCTAGATCTACTCTAGTTTGGAGTAAACCAAAGACGTGACAGAAGTCAGATAGGTCATGTAAACATGGGCCTGGGTCTCGTGACTTCCAGCCCAGTGCCTTTGGCATATATAACTGTGCCTAGCATTTAGTCAGGGTCAATACATGCCTATCTGTTCTATAATGCTCTCGTTTGCTACCTTTATCTGTACCCCTAACTGAATAAAGACTCTTGCTTTCTTTTCTCAAGAACCAGAGATCACTTTTATATCAGAGTTTGACAAGGCCAAAGTAGTGATTCTTTAATAATGAGTATTAATTGTTTAAAAATGGCTTTCAAATTGTAAGACTTTGGGGACAATATTTTTCTGATAAGAAAATGAAACTTGTACATATAAGAAAAAGCCCATATATATTTGATTTCCTACCCTGTAAAAAGAAAATATTTATAACATGTGGACACTTTTTTACTTATATGTAAATATGTAGAAGTATTTGTGAAAAGTATAGTTTTTCCTTTTTTATTTTGAAATAGCAACCGCTATCTCAAATAAGAAAATAAATATACAAACACTTGGTAAATGGTACAATGGTGTGTTATTTATCATCAGTCTTTGTGAAGTCTATAAAGCAAGGGCATCAAGATACAATTAACCAATGTCTGTATGGTGAGGTGGAGGGACTATTGGGTTAGGTGGGACTAGTTGCTAAGGAATGAGACTGACCTAGAACACCTGCTGAAACTGAGTCCCTGTGTAGGATCAACGTCTATCCAAGGAAACCAAAATGGAGGAAGAGGGCTGAGACTCAAGGAGGGCAGAGCTGGGACAGAGTAAAAGAATATACAAGTAAGTAGGAAAGGAAAACCACTACCAGATCTAAAGTAAAAGACAGGTCACAGACCCATCCCAGTAAATTCAGCTAAGGAGTCACATGTAAGAAGTGCATCTGCTAATGTGTACAATTTTGTTCTGATGGATCTCTTCACAATTGAGCTTTTGTTAGGTGAGCCTAAGGTCAAGCTCTTCTTAAAGTGGCCCACTCCTTCATTCCCCAGGGTATCTGCACGTAATCTAGAACAGTCCATGAAACATTTCAAAGAAGATCAATTCACTCTTCCCCTCTGAGAAGAAACTTCTAAAACCAACAGGTCAAATAACTCAAAATAGCCAATGATCTGTAAACTGTCATTATTTATGGCGACTGTTCATTCCTTTATAACTTACAAATGACAAATTCATTCTATCAAAATCATAAAGATCAATAAGCCCAATACAGGTAAAATGTTCAGAATACAGAACTCTCAGTACAATACACAGCTAGGAAACAGTCTGTGCCATATTACAGATACACCAGCACTGAAATGTAAGAGAATTTTTGCCATGAAATCAGTGCTGTTTGTGTCAAAACCTCCTTGATGATTCAGATATACTGAATAAAGAATTAAGAAATTCCAAGTTCTCTTGTCAACACCTGTTTACCCTAGCCAGACCCAGATATAAAAAATGCCAAGGAATTATAGTCAGAAGGATAAATTCAACAAATGACTTAAGTCAAGTTCAGAAAGATATTAGAAACCACAGGTGTTACATGTGTGCTTAAAATAGACGGCAGCAATGTACCCTGTTATCAGATAATCTTGGGTAATAAAGGACCTAAATTCAAATGCATGCGATAAACGTTATTCCCTGCCCCTTGATTTGCCTGCTGACCTCTATTTATCTCTCTTCTCGCAGATGGGTCCATACAAGTGTCTCACATTTCAGCCCATTTGACTGGACACAGAAAATGTGTCCAGGCTTCATGAAGCCCTTCTGGGGACTGGAACTGCCTACATACCTTCCTCACCAATTGGCTAGAACTCATCCTTTGATTTACATCAGCCCAGATCCAAAATGGCTTCCTGGTACCACCCACCTGACTCTACCCTGGCACAGGAAAAATTCACAGGTGTTGGTTCCAATCTAGGCTAGTCTCAATTTCAGCTCATTCGTTGAGATTTTATGATCTGGATTTGGAGCTCATAGTCCTACAGTCAGTAAGTTGTCCCTAAGCCCTGACCATTGTGAGTTTATGCCCCTGGTCAGTCAGCCCATTTTGGGTCCCAGGATGTTTCAAATAACCCCTCAAGATATTTTTGAGAAAATTCAGTAGCATGAGACCACACGCTCTCATATAATTAACCCGGAGTTTGACTAGGAGGTATGTTACAAAAGTAAACAGGTTGAAAAAGTGTATTCAGTCACTTGCAGAGACTGCTGAAAATCAAATTTCAGTCGATGCTATCCATTCCACACCAACTATTCACTTGTTGAATGGTAAGCTTTTTTTTTTTCCTCCTTAAGTGGTAGTTGGCTTAAAGCCACCATCCCCATTAGCTACATAGTTGGTGAGAAACTGGAATTTTCTTTTTGTCTTGCTTATCTAGAAATCCTTCTGTCCCTTAGCTAGTCATTTGTGAGTCATTTTTTTTTATTCAACTATTGCAAAAGTCCTCTGTTTCAATGACAGAAAAGAATTCTCTAAGTTCTGCTCAATGCTACACCTCCAAACTCGAATTTATTACACTGTTTTTATTTGTTAAGTTCATAAAGCTAAACGCAGCTGGGATTTAAAGTTTAACATTATACCCGACTCTACAAAGGGCTCCACTGTTACTGTCTGTCCATGTCTCTCCAGAAGGGATCCAGATTAGTTCATATGGTAATAGAGAAAGAAGAATGACTTTGACCAAAATGTGGCCCGAGTGTCAATCCTAGCTTTATAATTTAAATTACCACATGGGCTAAACTCATCCACATGTCCATCCAACCACTTAACTCATTCAACTAGCACTGAGTGGATACCTACCATGGTCCAAGTACTTTGTAGGCATTTAGAGATAAAGCTTAAGTGAAACAGACAAAAATATCTGTTTTTGATGTTTGCGTTCTAGTGGAATTGAACAGACAAGGAATTAAACACGTGAACCCTATGTTACACCAGATGGTGATAAGGTCTATGAGAAAATGCAGTTGAAAAAGAGAGTAGAGAGGACTGGTGTGGATGGATAAAATGATACTTGTACAGAGACCTACAGACAACAGAGAAGGAAGTCTAAGTCGACAAACCTTCTAAGAAATGGATGTGTATGAGTCCCAACGTAGAACTGTGCTTTGCGTGTGTAACGACAGCAAGGAGGCCGAGGAACTGCAGAGGAGAGAGTGAGTGAGAGAGAGGAAAACATTCAAAGCTGAGGTCCACAGGGGTGGTGAGACATATGACATTGAGCCCTGTGGGCCAATAAAGATGAGTTTCACTGTAAGTCACACAGGAAATCACTGGAAGGTTGGAACAGAGGAGTGCCGTGACTCAGGTAAGTTTTCAAAAAATTGCTCTGGCTGCCTTGTGAAGAAAGAAATGTAGCGAAGCAAGTGAACACAAAGGAAGATTTCTTCAAGCCTGTGCCCCTAATCAGCGTGAAATTAGGGGACGTAGTGAGGAGTGGGTCAAATGTGGACGTATTTTGAAGATTTGGCCAACACGATTTGCTGACAGACTGGATTTTAAATGGCAGTTACTTATTAGGGAACCAAAACCTCAGACAATGACAAAGTGTGATTTCCCCCTACATTTCTACTTGCTGTTGTATAGACTTTGGCCATTTATCTGGATTTGAGCACCCTGAACACACATTTTAGCAGAAAGTCTTCAATGGAAAATTCTGCCAAACGAGGCACTAGACAAACACACTGAACAGAGGTCTAGGCTACCTGAAGGGCCTATATTATGGAAATGTGAACAGAACAACTAGGGATGAGTCTGAAAGCACTCTAGGCCAAAAAGACCCATGCCCTTTCAAATGGCACAAGTCCTGAGTGAAAAATGTGTATGTTTTCAAGGTAAAGGTAAGAGAAGAACCATTCTCATATCCAGAGGAATGGTCCAAACCCAATTTGGCAAAGAACAGGACATGAGATTATACAAACTGCTGTTTTGCTTTTAAATTCTGTCCGTGTCTGGAACCACAATCCCTCTCGTAAACATAAAGGGTGTGGAATGAACCTCTGCCCACACTTTAACACACGAAGCCTACGTATACTCTTAACATTGGTGACAATTTTTTTAACCCACTGCGACGGATATGACAAATTCTGAAACTGTGATTTAACATTCCTTTCTCTATTGGTATTAAAAAAGATTTTTAATGTTTATTTACTTTTGAGAAAGAGAGAGAAAGAGAGAGTGAGAGGCAAGTGTGAGCAGGGGAGGGGCAGAGAGTGGGGGAGACACAGAATCTGAAGCAGGTTCCATGCTCCACCTGTCAGCACAGAGCCTGACGTGGGGCTCAAACCCACAAACGGTGAGATCATGACCTGAGCCGAAGCTGGACGCTTAACTGACTGAGCCACCCAGGTGGCGCCCCAACATTCCCTTCTCCTTTAAGTTTTCCCACCACTTTATGCCGACCCCTAACCATGCTGGCAGCTGAATTTTACCAATCCCATGATCTATCTTCCAAACTTGCTTACTGGTTTCAGCAACTATTATTTTACACACCTCTGTAATCCTTCCTTGGCCATCATCTCTGATAATTCGACGTCATGTTACTAACCTTTTCTGTCTTCTGGAAGCACAGTCCTTCAGTGCCTCCAAGTCAATGACCTCCCGAGTTCCTCTCCACTTGAGCTACTTATAAAAACCTACCTGGATCTTGTCATGCTTGTTATTAACCAACCCATCGAAGCTTAAACTCTTTGCAGACCATCTCTAAATACAAGCTCTTCTCTTTTTATCACCTCAAAAACCACATTTCCCCTGAACATTCTGCCCTTACTATAAGCTACAGGCCCCTTCTGCTTGTTCGTTTCATTAGGAAGCCAGGAGTCCATGATCATCCTTTCAGAGGATAATCTTACCAATAAGCAAAAATGACTTTTTTCCCCTCATTTCTTTTGCATGTTTCCATTTGCTCTCCAGGGACGAGCTCTGCTTTGCAGACACACATGATCATATTCCCCCAATTCTAAACACAAACAAATCTGATATTCTTCCACTGGTGGCTCCGTAGCACCTCTGGCCATTTAAACCAGTCTGACCTAACTGCAATATCATACACCTACTGGTCTCTAAAGGCAGACAGTAAACACAGTGGTGTTTACAGCAGCTGCGTGGATACTCGGAAGCTATAGCTCCACTCAACCCACCAGCAATTCGGACTTTGTGTCTAACCTTGTCTTCTTCGGAGGCCTAGAAAAAACGAGCTAGATCTCAGCGGATGGACCTCAGTACCTTGTGCTGCTTTAGCAGAAGCCCAAAAGGAAGTCCCTTTTCCCGGCCACAGAGCCAGTTGCCTTGACAGACGATACGAACTCTCACCAAGTGACAATTTCATCCATGATGGCTTGTGCAAAGACATAGGACAGGTTTGTGGCCCAGTTTGCAAAGAACCTGGCCTCCTGATACCCAGCACAGCTTTCCTCACCACATCCTGCACTCCCAACATTGATTCAGCACCTAATAAGGTCTTCTGATAGGATCAAAAAGACTATGACAACCGATGCATAGAAAAGACCAGTACCTAACATAATTCTGTTTCTGAGACGACAAAAGAAAGTAATTGGCGATCATTTTCTAAATTTTATTATGTGTATGTGTATGTGTGTGTGTATGTGTACACACGTGTATATGCACAGACAACAGTGTGTAGTTTTAGCAAGAACTAAACTGTCACCTCTTCTAGAATTACCATGCCGTATTTAAGTTAAATGCTACAAGTGTGGCTGCTGTAATGTTTCCTAAGAAATTATTTTCAGGCACAAATGCGGCACAATCAGTGATGTATCAGGGGCTATGGTCTTAAGTGAATCAGCTGCTTAAAGATACAGATGTAATAGAAACCAAATGGTCACGATATCTGACTTCTACAGGCAAAAATAAAGATTTACTTTTTATGAATTGCTGTCAATGGAAGTCAAGTAGAGACCTTCCTAAAAGAGCCACCCTGGAATAGCAATGCACAGTCAGGTGAAATGAAACAAACTATCCAGTTACCTCTCGTTACATAATTATGGCAAAATGTATACAGATAGTACAAAAGTAGTATATTCGCACACTACATATGAGGCATGTACATAATCTGAGCTCAAAATTAGCATAAATTACCAATAGCAATGCTGGTGAAGTTACCAATGGCCTTTTTTCACAGAATTTTTATAATGTTTCTAAAATGAGCACCTGGATGGCTTGGCTGGTTAAGTGTATGGCTCCTGATTTTGGCTCAGGTCATGATCTCCCGGTTCATGAGATCGAGCCCCACATCAGGCTCTGCGCTGATGTGTGCAGCCTGCTTGGGAGTGTCACCTCTGCTCCTTCTCAGCTCACTCACATGTGTGCTCTCTCTCTCTCTCTCAAAACAAATAAATAAACTTTAAAAAAAATACATAAAAAATATATCAAATGAGCATCTATTACTCGTAGTAGTAATATTTTGGTAATTTTGGGGGGGAGGGGGCCATGATTAGATAGCCCACGGAGTAAGCTCTCAAAGTAGGTATATGGCTTTTTCTAATCCTTACAGAGAATTAACGTTACATTTTATATTGGGGGAAATTCTGAAAACAAAACTTACATAATATTTTTACATAGCACAGCTTCATAGAGAATAAAAAGTTTAAAATTAGACAGAACTCATTATTTAACTGTCTGGAAACCATTTCAAGTGAGAGTAATTAGGGAAACATACCAAATTAACGCTAGTTTGTGCAAAAAGAATGCACCACAATACTTTCTAAAGGTCTGTTTTATAGCTAAACTATATTTAACTACCCAATATAATCAAATGGTACACTTCCACCTGAATTCCTCAAAATATCTCAAGCCCAGTGTGTCTAAAATCAATTCTTAGATCTCTCTTTCCAAACTTGCCCAACCTTCAGTGTTGTGACCCTCAATGTCTGACCCCAACATTCTTCCAGTGATATGAGGCAGACACTTACAAGTTGTCCATCATACCCCTCTGCCTTACTCTTCAGTAACAATATAACATTAAATGTAGTCATTTTTTTTACCTTCTAAAATTTATCTTTTTTTTTTTTTTTTTGACGTCTTATGCTTCTCTCTCTCATCGCCACCATGCTGGTACAAAGCGATCATATCGTCCACTACCCGCAATACTGCAGAAGCCTCCCGATCAGTACTCCACAACCATTTTGCCTGCGTTAAGTCAAGCACATTCTCTTTGCCGCAGGCACAAGTCAATCCTAAGTTCCACACTCTCAGTGGAGGCAAACAGAGTTTGAGACTCATAACCACAAAATACACACTTACACTCCTGATGTAATTACACTCCAGGTGTTCAAACCCTGGAAGACTTGGCAGATTTGGGGTGCAGATGTTAGGCTGGTAACCAGCTGTAATGTGTCAAGTACCAGAAACCCCTGTAACCAGATGCATGGACTGGGTCAAGTAACTACCCAGCTTGCTGTCCATCCACTCTCGCCCTCCAAATTTTCATTATAAAAATTTTATACAGACAAAAAAAAAAAAAAATGAAAGAAGAGTGCAACGAACACTTAGATGTTCTCCTCTTAGGTTCCATAATTCTTATAATTTTTTTCATGTTTACTCATCTTTATTTCGATCTGTGTTGTAGTTACAATTTCTTTTCAATCATTTGGAAGTAGGTTGACATTTCACCCTTAAGCATGTCATTTCCTAAGACGGCATTCATTATCATTTGTGGAATTAACAATACCACAAAATCTTCTAATATATACAGTCGTCCGAAGAAAGTCTTTTTTTTTAAATAGTTTTGTTTTTAACCAATACAGTGAAGATTTTTACAAATCTCTTTAATCTATTTTATTTATTTTTAATTTTATCTTTTTTTTTTAATTTACATCCAAATGATTTAGCATATAGTGCAACAATGATTTCAGGAGTAGATTCCTTAGTGCCCCTTACCCATTTAGCCCATCCCCCCTCCCACACCCCCTCCAGCAACCCTCAGTTTGTTCTCCATATTTATGAGTCTCTTCTGTTTTGTCCCCCTCCCTGTTTTGATATTATTTTTGTTTCCCTTCCCTTATGTTCATCTGTTTTGTCTCTTAAAGTCCTCATATGAGTGAAGTCATATGGTTTTTATCCTTCTCTGACTAATTTCACTTAGCATAATACCTTCCAGTTCCATCCATGTAGTTGCAAATGGCAAGATTTCATTCTTTTTGATTGCCGAGTAATACTCCATTGTGTATGTACGTGTGTATATATATATATATACGTATATATATACGTATATATATATATGTATGTATATACGTATATATATATACACGTATATATATATGTATATACGTATATATATGTATATACGCATATATATATATATGTATATACATATATATATATATTACGTCTTCTTTATCCATTTACCCATCAATGGACATGTGGGCTCTTTCCATACTTTGGCTATTGTCGATGGTGCTGCTATAAACATGGGGGTGCATGTATCCCTTCAAAACAGCACACCTGTATCCCTTGGATAAATGCCTAGTAGTGCAATTGCTGGCTTGTAGGGTAGTTGTATTTTTAGTTTTTTGAGGAACCTCCATACTGTTTTCCAGAGTAATCTATTTTAATATTAAACAGCCACAACACCTTTTTAATTCATGATACCAAGTTTCTAGACCATCTAGGCCAGAAGCCTTGTAGAATGTCCCACCTTCTGGCGTCATTTAACTGATCCTCCATGTTTACCTTCTCCACCAACTCAGAGTGAGATCTAGAGGCTGGAGTATAGTCAGGCTCAACTTTTTTTCCCTTTTGCATAAATACTTCATATGCGAGGCTGGGAACTTCATATCGCATCACATGCAAAGTCTCCAGTATCAGGCTCTCCCACTATGAGTGAAGCTAAGTTTAATCCCTTGGTTAGAGTGGTAACCCCCCATTAGAAAGTTAGAATTTTCTTCTGTAATTAATACTCCGTGTCTTGTGATGTCCTGGTGATGTTTTGGTACCATATGAATGTACTATTCCCCAACAGGCATTCATGGTTTTAGCTTCTGTTAACAATACTCCAATCATTTATTAAATTGGGAATTACAAAAATGGTGACTTTCTATCATTCCTTCTCTTTAAAATAGGTGGCTTTTTTTTTCTGTAAAGAAGAGCTTTTTTCCACACCACCCCTACCCTCAAGCATCACTATGAATGCATTAGTGGGTTTTAATGTCTTCCATTTGGGTTACAATAGATCACAATCTCTGTACCCTTTACTAATGCCTCTGACTCATGCTCCACAGTGTGCTCAAAGACATCTTCTCTAAAAGCATATCTTCTCAACCTTCTCTCTCTCTCTCCTCTCTCTCTCTCTCTCTCTCTCTCACACACACACACACACACACACAATTGCACACACAGACACACACAATTGCACACACATTTTAACATTTAAGGGTTTCCCAATGCTCTTGGGATAAAGGGGGAAAAAACCCTTAACTTAGCCTACAAGTGCCTATAATGTAACCCTTTTAACTACTTACTTGACTTTGCAAGCACTTAAGACAGATTCTAGATTTATTTGCATGGTTACCTGCTTTATTCCTCTCTGACCAACATGACTGTAAGCAATACAAGGGCCAGAACACAATCTGTTATTTTTTTTTAACCAGGAACGGCACCTGGAACATAGCAGATGTTCAACAAAAACCTGTTGAATAATAAATAGTTCAACCTGATGCATGGTATTACTAATTAGTTTTATATACCTTTAGAACGATCTAGAGACAGAATGGAAGTACCTCTAAAAATGTATCAACTAGCAATCAAGACTCCAGAATTTATTATTGAATCCATCTATAACTACCTAACAAAGAAAAAGCAAAGCCCTAAGCATACAAGGGCACACTGCTGAACCACTGCTGGGGTTTTTCCTTTTTAAAAAGCATTTGCCATTTTTTAGTAATCTGCAACCACTGGGCTACACCTTGAAAAACATAAATACTGAAAGGCCTCTACCAGATCATCAGTCACGGCCAAATATAACTTTTTTCTTCTGTAGAATAAAGAATTTCCTCCTGTAACAAACACACTGTGTCACAGCAAAAGGGATAGAAAATGGCCAATTAGAGCTTTGATGACATTCTTCTAAAGTCAGCTGAACAATATTATTTACTGGCCAGATCTGTATGTAGCTCTGTTACTGGCTGGATCCTGAAATTTCACCAAAGCGAATTCTCAACAAGAGATAAATGGGCGCTAAAATATTCTTCCTGTAAGTACTGTTTCTAATATTAATGCTAATACTCATCATCCATCAGAGTACATAACAGAGCCTTCATGAAGTGAACCTTAATAAAATAGACTATGATATAAAAAATTTAGTAGAGGTCACAGAGTTGTTTTCTTTTTTTCTTGCTCAGAGTGATCAAATAGATAGATTGGCAAATGCACACTCATGTAGGAAAACTACTGAAACGCAATACAACTTCTAGTCTGTGCTAAAATGTTCAGCCCTGGTGGCGCATGCCACCAGACATGTGGCAGAGCCTGCTAATCACAATTGGTAACACCGTTTCCAGAAACCACTCAAGAAGAACAACAAAATCCTGCTCTGAAAGTCTTTCTATTACAACCAACCTGTAAGCAAACAAAACTTGGTGAAAGCTATGCTCCATTCTGGACTGGACTATTTTATTATTTTTTAAGGTTTATTTTTGAGAGAAAGAGAGAGAGAGCAAGCAGCAGAGGGGCAAGGAGGGGGGTGGGCAGAGAATTTGAAGCAGGCTCTGTGCTGACAGCAGAGAGCCTCATGCGGGGCTCGAACTCATGAACTGTGAAATCATGACCTGAGCCGAAGTTGGGACACTTAACCGATGGAGTTACCCAGGCGCCCTTGGACTGGACTATTTTGAATATCTGGTTGCAAAATGCAGAAGGTTTGAATCTCTTCTCTAAGACACAGAAGTGTGAAGAAACTGTTACATGAATTCTGTCCCTGTGTGCCTTTGAGATATACCACAGATAATTGAGGCTTATAAAACCAGAATTTAAAAAAAAAGATGCTTTGCTTTTAGCACATGCATCTGCTAATTCACGTTTCTGTCCTATTATAAGTTGAAAGCTATTACAGAGGGTAGGAAATATCCTTCCTAAGACCGACTCATTGTCACTGAGCAAAGCAGCAAACTGGGCTAGAGAATTGTGTGGAGGCTCAATGTTTCTTCTGTTCTGTCTTTTTAATTACACTAAGTGGTCACGATTGAGAGATAGCTGAGAGCAGTGGAATTTTACCAATTAAAAAGGAAGAGTTCCTCAGTGTGTGTGTGTGTGTGTGTGTGTGTGTGTCCCACGAGTAAAGTTCCTAATCATAGAGGAAATTTTTCAGAAGGCAAGCTAATTTTATTATCTGCTAAAGTTTTGTTATTAGCTATTAATAATACCCCAAGTATAAAGTACAACCCAATCAGATTAGAGAATGTGATATGATTCACTACAATTATCATGTTATATAATTTTCTTTTCCTATCCATTCACTACTATTCTACTATATTAAGAAAGGTGTTCTTGCTAACACAACTGGTGGAAAATAAAGAGCAAAAGAAACACAGGGGATTTGGGGGAGTTATACACTGCTATGGCGACAATATTGAGTCAGCAGTCTCCACTTTCACATGGTATTCTCAGCAAATGCTAAAAGAATACATTACAAATATGTTCAATTCCTTCTTTGAAGCAAATAAGTACTGAGAGACTATCACCAAAGAAGCAATAATGTCTTCGTCGATTAGTAAGCAATTAATTCTTGGTGATTTCCTGAAGTTAAAATCACCACCACACAGAATTAGAGTAAAATGGTACACGGTCATTTACTTCATTACCTTCCTGATACTTCAAATCCCTTTTCTATTGGCAAACTCTAACACAGAGCTTTCTATCCTCTTTTTAAAATTTCCACCAATGGAAAGCGCACTGCCTTTTAAGGAAGCCCATTCTAGCATCTGATAGATTAAATTGTTAAGAAGTTCTCATCCCTGTTGATCTCATGTATCAAGTATTCATTAAAAGAATATTATGTACCAGGTACGAGGCCAGGGTTCCAGCACATTTCCTGCCTTCTTGGGGCTTACAGTCTAGTAGGAGAGATAAATTTCTCTCCTGCCTTCTTGGGGCTTACGGTCTAGTAGGAGAGATAAATAAGTAATCATAGAAAATGACTATGTAAGTACAAATTTTGGTAAGTCGTCTGAAAAAAAAGCAAAAACTGCATGGGACACAGTAAGCCTAAAATAATTTAGCACAATACCAGATGAATCAATGGAGACTTGATGAGAGACTGTATCAATGGGGAGAAATAATTTAGACTGGGGAATCTGGGAAGGCTTCTTGGGAGAGGCGACATTTAAGCTAAGACCGTAAGGATGACTAAGAACGCATCTGGAAAAGATCCAGGAGAAGGCAACAGGAACTGTATAACGAAAGTGTTGAAACAGAAAAAATCATGGCACCTTCCAGCTCCTAAAATAATGGTATAGGGACTGGATTGTAGGAGAATGGGGAGGGGGCAGGGCATGGGTAGAGTAAAAGCTGAAGAGGTTGCAGAAGCCTTGTGGCCTTCTTAAGGATATTAGATTTTAGTCTAAGTGAAATTGGGAACCTACTGAAGACTTTAATCAAGGGGACGAGATGACCAGGTTTGTGTTTTGTTTAAGACTGTTCAGTCTGCTTTCCTGTTAACTGGGTCCTCATCTTGATGTTTATGGCCACAAAGCATAGGTCTCATTCCTCTTTTTTTATGACTATCCTGTAGACACTAAGGGAAAGGGAAGCTACATGACCTGAGCCAATACAGCAGGGGCTCAGGGAAGGTCCTCGTTGTGACCACATAGATGCCCCCGTCCGCCTGAGGCACTGCTGAGCCCCCACTGAATTGTGGTTTTCTCCTAATCCTCCCCTGCCCTGCCAGGACTGGCAAAAGCCTCTTTGGAGGCCAGCACCCCCTTGGACAGACTGTCAGCAATTGACAGACCATCCGTAAGAGAACACAATTATATACCTATAGTTGACATCAGAGTGTGATGTCAGTGCACTAAGTATTTTTAGCCACGAAAGGTGACATTTTCCAGAGGTCACAAACTTTCATTGTAACAAGATGAGTAAGTTCTGGGGATCTAACACACAGCATGGTGACTATAGGTAACAACATGGTATTACATATACTTTGAAATTGCTAAGAGAATAGATCTTAAACGTTCTTGCCATCACAACAAAACGTTGTAACTATGACAGGTGATGGATGTGTTAACTAACCTTACTGTGGTAATCACTTTGCAATACACACATGCGTCAAATCCTCAAGTTGTCTACCTTAAACATATGCAACATTTTAGGTCAATTGTAATCTAATAAAGTTGAGGGAAAATGGGGACATTTTTCGTACCGGAATTAGGAACTGAACTCAGATTACTCTGTAAGAGTATGTTCTATCTTTGACCCTCTTCAAAATACTTGGAAAGCTGAAAACTGCTTCACCTAAAAATCTCTGGAGCACACTGGAAATGCATAGATTTGGAATCCAAATCTGAAAGTATTGACCAACTATCCTCTCTCTAGGTTCTGAAAGAGAAATCAAGCCAGCTTCTTGGACGATCACATTGCGAGGACTCAGCACTGCTGTATAAAAAGCCCTGTCGCAGTAAAGTAGGTCCTTTCTTAGAAATGGAACCGACAAAGCCTTTCATTTATTATTCATGGTGCCTTGTGCCCATGTCAACTCCTGATTAATAATTAAAATTAATCTCATTACAGAAGATTTCATTACAGGATAATTTAATTAAATGATGAATTGGCTCCCAGATGTTACCTTCTGTGCCATCTTTTAAATAATGCTGATGATGACACAGGGATTCGCTAGGTATCAGTTGGGTCTTAAGAAAGTGAATTATTTATAGGGCTCTGCCATTCTGCCAATAATAAATTGTATTGATCCCACATATGCACTACCTTTCTCCAAAGTCCCATTTTCCCAGGATTGCTGATATTTTCACAAAGTTTTTCGAGTCCATTGAAAAGTTAGGGCCACCATTTTGTCGGTCACAAGACTGTATCCATTTGGTAGAAATTTTAATCCACATAATTTATTCATTTTATAGGATAAGTATATAAAAGAGTCTCAGAATTAAAAACCTGAAATTTCAACTTGAATGAGAAGAACATATTAATCACTGCGAGGGCAAAAAGGGAGACGAATTATACAAAATAATCAAACAGTAGTAAGAATGACACTTCAGAATTGTGTTTGATTTCTTTATATAAACGAGTAAAGAGTCTTACGAAGTCAGTGTGTTTTTTTTTAATTTGCCATTAACCAATGTAAATCACAATTTTTAAGCACTTTCAGTTACCACATACTTCACTCTTATAAATACTGTTCTCACTGCACTCTGCACAAGATACACATCCTGACAGATCAACATAAGAAAACAATGAAACCCACTAAACTGGCCTTGCAGGGAATGAAAACACTTAAGAGACATTTCTTCACTTCCTTGCAAAAAATCTGGGCTTTTATATGAATGCCACAGTGTGTGACAAAATATAAGCCATTCCAAACACACATCAGCTAAACATACAGATTTAAAATATTCCTACTTGCTTTATTTTAAGGATTCGGATATAAAAAAGATACTTGTAGATTAAAATCTCGGTCTAAACTGGCTTTTATTTTTTATTTTTTCTCTAGCAGCGGTCAGATTTCTCTGAAATTGGAAATTATAAAAGCAAATTAGAAATATGACAGAATCTTCCCACATAAAGAAATGTATTGCTTCAGTACTTTAAAAAAAACAACTCACTGCAGTGAACTCAGGGTAGTTTCTAATTACAGAGTAATCAACTATATTACCAAGTCTTTCATATACTGTATTCATTGGTTGATCAGCAATATAAGAAAGAGAATCACAGCATCTCAGAGGCTGGCGCTTATCTCGGAAGACATTTAGTCTACGTTCTATCTGATGTATGAATTCCTTAAACATCTAACAAAGAGACTATTGACATGAGTATCTGTTTTTATCTAGCTTCTTTTGTTTTCAGTCAGCCGATAGGGTTAGAAAGTCCTTACACAGGTCCTGTCTGAATCACTTGTGATTTTTTTCACTCTCTTTCTTCCCTTTTTCTCTCCTGCCCACTGCGCATTTTTCATGCTGTGGGCAAGGTTCCAACTCTGGCCACACTGATCCACCTTCCTCGAATAGCTCTTGTTCTCTCCTTCGCATTCCAGGCTCCTTCTCTGCCAACTCATGTCTTTTCTCCTTTAGAGTTGATCCCAAACATGTCACTTCGGGATTCCCTGACATCGAGTCACCATTCACTTCCACAAAGAATACTTAATAGCCCTTACGTGGTCTGTACCATGCGATTTATATGCAGGTATATACTATACTGTAATGGCAGGTCTTAAGCAAATAATACACACAGAATTTGTGAGAAAACACCAGGCCTTCTGAGAAATACCAACTATTTAATTCCACTACTGTGAACTAGGAACAGATTTACAGCAAGACATTATGACTACACGTGCAATGTAAAACCAGCCATGAGCATACACAGTTCCCACAAAAATAAAGTAACAACTCAACCACGACTGGATGTTTCTGAGGTTTTTCTATTAATTGATCTCTGTGACTTGTTCTTTCAGGGCAGACAGGCTAAGGTTTTTCAAAACTATTAAAACAACTTTTTTTTTTTTTCTGTGCATTGGGAAAAATTATCATGTGACTTCCAATTGCTCAGTAAAATTTTGGCTCATTCCTGAGGGGGTTACGTTGCCATTTTTTGTATTCCTCGTTAGTGCCTGTAAAAATTTTGTAGTTACTCAATAGGTGTGGGCTGTAGCCTGGGAAGAGACTTGCTAGCACATAATAAGACTCTTAGGGTAGATATTATTTATATTGGGAGAACAGGCATGGGAAAAATAAGTTCAAAAACGTTTTAAAACTTTGGAGTTTGGATGGTATAAAAACAGCCCAAAGCATCAAGTCACAGTACAACAGAATGAACTGTCACCCCGCCAAGAAGTAGGAGAAATTTGCCGTTTGAAATTATTTTTAAAGACTTAGACCAGAAAGTGAAAGATACTTTGGAAACAGACCAAACCGAGAAATTTCCTTGCCCTCTGTTTGTGGAACTGTATTAAATCTCTTAAGTTTTTGAATTTGGTATCAGATGAGGCTTCTACATCGACATCCATTTTTATCAGCTATATGCCTTCTGCAAACCTATAGATTTATCAAAGCAATTTATCTTCAAGGCCTTAAAATTCATCACTATCAGGTCTTGAGAAACAATTTTCACACATATATAAATGTACGTATATACACACATACATATACACACACACATATCTGGTATTTCTTACCTATTTCTCCATCCATACAAAATACTAAACTTTCTTTAATGAGTGACTATATTTTTAACATATTTATCAGGAGAGGAAACTTATAAACTAATTTTAAGTAAGTGACATACTGGAGATAGACTTTATGTCTACATTTTTTAAATTTCTCTCTAAAAAGAATCAGATTACTTAAGCCAGGCAGTTTTTCTCTTTATAGAATGCTGATGAGAGCTATTATTTAGTGAGTACTTGCTATGTGTTAGAAGATTACCTACACTTCTCTGAATAAATCCCTACAACCAATTTATGAAGTAGGTAATACCGCCCCCCCGAATAGAGATAAGGACACTTAAACAAAGGTGGTTTAATTAATTTGCCCACAGTCATACAGCTAGTAAACAGTGGAGCAAGGATTGAAATCCATGTCTCTCTGACTCCAAGTATTAATAATAACAAGGTTTTTAAAGGTTCTCAGAGCCCTGCATGTTACTAATCTCATTTAATCCTTATATAACTAACGCTGTGAAATCGGTTACTCTTAAAAGAACTATTTTAAGAATGAGATATCTAGGCACAGAGAGATAAAGTAACCTCCCACCACCAAGGTGCAGAACTGGGCTATAACGTCAGACAGTCCAACTCCATGGTATTTGTCCTTTATCACAAAGGGTTACGTTGGTTCTGTAAATGACCGTGACCTTTATTATAAGTCTACCAGCTTGAACCATATGTCAGTAACACTAACCAGTTGGAAGTGTCTAGGGATTTTTTCCCATTTCCCACCCCATCCAACCTGTCACCTGGACAATGTCAGCGCCCTTCTAACTGGTCTTTAGACATCTAGGTTTTTTTTCACTCTCCAGTCCACGCCCATATGAAACAGTCTCTATAGACTGATTTTGTCATAAAATAATTAGTATGACTCAATATCTTTTCCTAACAATTTTCCGATATACACTGTAAAGAATCGCTAGTCTCTGGTATACACCCACTTACTGAACTGGGTCACGTACTATGACCCTAGAATTATAAAAGACAATTTAGAAGCGGAAACCCCCCTAGTACACTGCTATGGCTGAGGGGGCGGTGGGAAGCCTTCTTTTTATCTCTCGTGAATGTCCCCACGCTGCTCTCTGTGTACCATGACCAACATGGAAGCCCACTGATCTTTTCTCCAGTGTTAATTGATTTATAATATATTTGAGCCCCAATATTGTGGGCCCTTGAAACATGTCTCTTAAGATCAGTACGTATACGTCATATTTGTGCTTAATCGGCAATGACTTTACAATGTAAGGATATGAACTAAAAATTAAATTTTGTATCACTACCCTGAGAAGCAACCTAATCTCTGCTTGGTCATAACTCATGCAGGGCCAACAGTGAGGCATGAGCCTTCAACAGGTGCCACGAAGAGGTCAAGAAACAGGGAACATGGGAGCCAACAAGAAAGCCCCAAGGGGCTTGGTTCAGGCAGGGCGCTGAGAGCCCACAAAGTCTAAATGACAGAACCGGACAGAATCACAGGAGCCCAGGATGCCACCAGTCCCTAAAGAACACAGGAAGGCGACAGAGGGCCAGCCACCCACTAAGAGCGCCACTTCAGCTACAGCAAAGGTATAAGGAAGATAACGCAGAACTCTGGAGAAAAGTCAATCACCCGGTCCAGTCAAGCCGGCTAGGACCTGTCTCAGCAGAGCAAGAGGGTCTGTGAACATGAGGAAGGACCAGTCCCACAGCTGTACAGCCCTGCCTGGTGTTTACCCAGTCCTACCAGCACCAGTCCCAGCAGTCAAACCCATTCCACTCATGCCAGCCCAAGGGCGTGAGGTCCCCAGCACATGTCAAGTTCTAGTCAAGACTGGCTCTGGAACCAGGCTGCTCTGAGCATCGCTGCCTCCACATGTGAGGGAGCAGGAAAGAAGGGCACAGGCTGCATACCTCCTCCCAAATCCGAACCTGCAAAGAAGGGTGGAAATCCCCTCGGAAGAGAGCCTCAAAGCGTAAAAGGCAAATAGAAACACCAAAGAGGAACGTGGAGATACAGCATTGTACCAGGTGGGTAACGACAGAGAAGGTTCCCTTTAGCACTGGGGAAAAGCTAATAGCTGTGGGAGAGAGTGTGGAGAAAGTGTGGGAGCTTTGAGCTCAACAAACTACATCTGGTTTTCCTACAGCTGAGTTAACGTAGAAAGTCAACTACCACATTGATTGCTTTACCCGTTGACCGTGGCTTCTTTCTTGCTACCATGCCAGCACTGGGTAATTGCAACTGGGGCCATAAGGCCACAAAGCCTAAAACATTTACTATCTGGCCCTTTATCCGAAAAGTCTGCTGACCCCTGCCTTCGGGAAATCTCAGTCTTTCCAGATGCAAATATATACATGGAAATGAGCGTGAACAGTGAAAATTTAGAATTGTAAGATTTGAAGAACATAAGAATATCAGATAATCTCCACGGCTAACCCACACTAACCAGATGAATCACTCAGATGTGGATATAAACAATCAGGATTCTGATATTAACAAAATGGTCCACATCAATAAGCTGGGCTATTTCAGTTCTACCTCCCTCTCTCTCTATGTATGCTTGTTTTTTCTCCACTATATCAATGTATTTACCTTCCACTAGATTATACGGGTTCTTCCTTCTTAGGATAATCACCATTTTCCATACAGATCCCACTCGTTCCTGCCTAAATGGACATGCTGCACGGATCACATTCTGCCCATTTTATGAATGGCCACTTGGTTGCCATAATGAATACTCTACCTAGTGAGCTAACCTGGCATCCTACAAACATGCCAGCTGCCTTTCAGAGATTAGACTGCCTCTGTCAAAATAATTATTGAAAGATGCTCTATAATTTTCCAGGAAAAAGTAACAAAACTTAAAAGAAGGGACTGTATTTATTATTATTTTTTTAATATTAGCTTATTCCCTAATTTTAAAAAAAGTTCTTTTTAATTCATTATCATTATTAAGATCCATATTCAAGAAAGTTCATGCAATGCTTCATTCAACAAATATTTACTGAGGACCTACTATGCGCCCTAAGCTGTCCTGAGCACCAGTTTTGGACCAAGAAATAACCGGGACTCATTTTCTATCTTTGCACTTTTACAGAGATCCTTTATTTTCCCAACATTTCAGACACATAGTGGGAGGAGTTTTATATATTTCTTTCACATACAAAGAAAAAACAATTCATGAAACCAAAACAGTAGCTTCTGTTATATATTCCATAAGAAACACTTCTAAAATTGAATACTTGAAAACAGAAAGGCAGTGAACCAAGTATTATATGACACTAGTCTCTCTCTCTCTCTCTCTCTCTCTCTCTCTCTCTCTTTCTCTCACACACACACAAACACACACAAAACCCACAGAATTTTAAGATCTTCAAAGACTTAAAATTTCTTCTGTTTCCTTCAAAATTACAGAAGCTGAAATGCTACTGTAAATAAAACTTCTAATTACAGACACTTTTCAAAATTATCTTGGGGTGGTAGAATATAAAAGAAATTTTTGGTCACATAAAGAGATGTACTGTATAATAATTAATGCACTTTCCAAATTTAATAATTTTAACTGTATTTCTAATCTCAAGCTACAGAAAGACAGTTTTGACAGCAGTGAAGGAGGTGCTATATGCATTATAAATGAACTGGTATCCAGTTTACAAATTGTCTTTCAAAACAACTCAATTTTTGGGTTGATTTTCTTTTTTAAAAATTTTTTAATGTTTATTTATTTTTGAGAGAGAGAGAGAGACAGAGACAGTGTACAAGTGGAGGAGGGGCAGAGAGAAAGAGGGAGACACAGAATCCAAAGCAGGCTCTGGGCTCTGAGCTGTCTGCACAGAGCCCGACACAGGGCTCAAACTCACAAACTATGAGATCATGACCTGAGCTAAAGTTGGATGCTTAACCAACTGAGCCACCCAGGTCCCCCGAGGGGTTGATTTTCAAAAGAAGAAGGAGATGACATTAAAAATATTTGAAATTATACAAACGGCAGTGGCAATTTAAAAAGATAATAATGGAGGATGAGTTTTAATACATAAAAGTTCTTATATTATATGAGAAACAAGAGTGGCCACTCAGATATCCAGATACTGTATCATGTAGCTTCTTATGGATCTGAATTAAAAACCTTGTGTTTGTGCCACCTCTGCCTTATAACCTGAGGGGAGACTACTAAGCATTTTAATGTTCCAGAAACAATTGTGGTGACTCCTTTATTATTTTTGTCTACATTAGTATATAAAACCTAAGTAACTGGAAAGCAAAATTTTAAAGGTTTTGACCTTTTAATATTCACTTTTATTCCTTTCTCTCCTCCCTTTCCACACACACACACACACACACACACACACACACACACACACAGGCATACACACACATGCACATAATAATCCTTGCTTCCTTTAGAACCACATTATCAACTATTAAGTTATCACATACATGCAAGAAAAATACATTTATTCTACGCTATTTGGTGATACTAATACTTCTAATTTTAGTATGAAATAAAAGCATTATGTTTGGAGTTTTTATTTGTTCCTATTAACCAAAGTTTACACTCGTTCTCAATCTTTAATTCAGATTAAAATATCAACAAATTGCATCTTATAAAAAATTTGAGAGACCAGTAGCAGGACCTTTTCACTTTTGTTGAAATTCAAACTTGGAAACCAAGGTAACACTGCAGTTCAGTGTCTCAGAGCTCCTCTTGGGGCCACTTTAATTCTTAATGTCTTAATTACTTGCACTTATTAAATAATTGAAAGTCTCTAACAAACAAAAGATGAGATGACTGACTCTCCTTCTATCTGACCAATATGATGGTATGCGCTTAGTCTAAAAAGAGACATTCAGCATTTGTTGAAAAATGTTGAAAAAATTGTAAAGCCTGTATTCATCATGGGTTTTTGATCCTTACACACACACACACACACACACACACACACACACACACACACACACACAGGTTGGTACTGATATGTATGCAGAGATATAGATTTATAAAACAAAAATGATTTTTTTCCTGAGAACCTGAGAATACTTATATTTAGAAACAATCACTGGAATCACAGGCCCTCAAAGATAGCACGTTAATTACAAATCATTTTGTCCTATTTCACCCGTAGCAAGCACATTATAGTACACAAGTGAATTCTATAACAACACAGAAAGTCTAAACTGCGAGTGCTGCTGGCCTGAATTAACGTTCTGGATATTGGTTCCTCCAGTATTTGTGATGCATAGTATTCCTGAATTTCTCTTACATATATCTATTTACAAGATTCACTGGCAATCATAGCTTAATGGTCAAGATACGGTCTCACTTTACAATGAGTCCAAAAGTGAGTCCAACTATACCTCCGAATCGGCTCCTACTACTGACACTCCTGTGTCTATTCCTTGGAAAATTAGGCTCAACCATCATGAAATGCAGTATTATAAATATCTTAAAAAGGGAATGGTGAATATTTGTTAAATAAATTAATGAACAAAATAAACTTCAGATTTATTCATGCACCACAGCGTCTTCTCAACAGCCCTGTGTTCAAAGTCTACTGGCCTTTGTATTTATATGCTCATCATTATTTCTTGTAGGAAAATTCATCTTGTAATTCTGGGCAGAGCACAAATGTCAAAGGAAAGATGAGCTATGATACTGAGTCACAAATATTTATATATAAAAATTAAAGGGTAATAGTCTTTTAGAGCACAATGATTATACAATTTTGCTTTCTGGTAATGGGCTTGACTTGCTTACTGTCCTATATAACTACTGACAGTGCCTAATTTCACTCTCAAAACTGTCTCAGTTTAAATAATAAATGACATAGCCGCTCAATCTAAACAACCAATGCTCAACTTTTTCTTTGTCTCAGTAATTATTCCCTGAGGTTGGTCTCAACTTCCAATCAAGATGCTTCCACACATTCAATCACTGATATACCCTCTATGGCTCAAAATCCATGGCAATAATAAACATAATAAGAAAATATAAAGTCACAAAGCTATCACTGAGATTTTTTTTTAAACGTTAGGATGTTTAGGCAAGAAATGGAAAATTTGTAAGGGAAACAGGAACCATGGATCTATTGGCTTCTATGTCCAGGTAAGAATTTGGCTCCTGAAGAACACAGGCTTAGAAGTGGGAAACACTTTTGCTGAAATTCTTCAACTCAAAATGAGCCCTCATACCAAAATTCCAGAACATATTTAAAAAAACCCTAATCCCCCAAAACGCCACCAATTTGAACACTGTTTCTCCATATGAAATTAATTTATGGAAATAAACTTAGAATTATCAAATAGATAAATAAGGGAAAAGGTCCTTTTTCCTCCTCCCTCAAAAATGTAACGTTTGCCAACAACAACTGACAGAAATTTTAAAGAACAAGAGATATAAATGGTACAGATTTAAAATACTGAAAAGGAAATTAAAAACAGTTTAAATAAATGGACACTGAAGAACTACTTGGGAGGCCCTACTATCTACCTGATAGGAGTTATAGAAAAAAAAAGAGCTTATAAATATCTTTTATAGATAAAAATATGTACATGACAGATAAGATCACCATTATAGATAACAAACATTTGGAGCTACAAAAGTTAAGAATTTTCATAAAGTTGTATAATCCCTCAGCTCAATAATTTACTCTGAGTATCATGTAGGATAAATAAAGTGAAATCTGTACCTACATACAACATAGTAAAACTAAAAACAAGAACAGCAACTCTCAAAAGCTACTAGAGAGATAAAAGGAAATTAGTAACAAAGGGACAACCATTAGATTGACCAGAGTTTCTTACCAGCAATAAGAGATGTCATTTATTTACTCAAAAAATATTTTTGTTTAGTGTGTTCCAGGCAGAAGATAATATGACAACATATTTAAAGTACGGAGGAGGGGGAAAATGCTAATTTAGAATGTTGTACCCAGCGAAAATATTACTAAAAATGAAATTAAAGCCACCTTTAGACCATCACCAAATCAATTTTTTAGGGATATACTTCAATATGTAGAAAAATAATGCACAAGAATGCAACAGCATTTTTAAAAAGGTCAAACACTATAAATTTTATTAACTGTTTACCGTGAAATAACAAATTATGTTGCACTTTAAAAAGATAAAACCAAAAATGTAGTCAATATTAGCAATGAGAATTATTCATGGAGTATTTACAACATGCTAAGGTATGTTCAGGAAAAGTATAGATTAATGTCAGACTTTAAAATGTATAAAAATTTCCATATATTTGAAAAATAAAAGCCATCTCTAAAGAAATAGAACAATGCATGGCTTCCAAATAAGCAGAGAAAAATAAAATGAAATACGGAACGCTCTAATAATCCAATCCAATAATCCCAGAGAGAAGGGAGGGGAAGAAAAGGAGCAAAACAAAAGGATGGGAATGAAAAGCTCAAAAGAAGACAAGACATACCTGCAATGTCTTCAAAAAGAAGACAATGAATATACCTGCAAATATAATGAATGTAAACAATGAACTCCCTATTCAAAGACAGGAATTATGAGAGCTATCTAAAAATTTAAAACTCAAGTGTATTCTGCTTGGAAGGGACATCCCTGAAGAAAACATGCAAAACAATTGCTTTTAAAATAAGAACACGGGGTGGGGGTGCCTGGGTGGCTCAGTAGGTTCAGCATCTGCCTCTTGATTTCAGCTCAGGGCATGATCTCATTGTTTGTGGGATCAAGTCCCGCATCAGGCTCTATGCTGACAGCTCAGAGCCTTCTTGGGATTCTCTCTTTCCCTCTCCCTCTGCCCTTCCCCTATACACATGCATATGTGCATGCATTCTCTCTCTCTGTCTCTCTCAAAATAAATAAATAAATAAATAAATAAATAAATAACATTTAAAAAATAAATAAATAAGGGGCACCAAGGTGGCTCAGTTGGTTAAGTGGCAGACTCTTGATTTCGGCTCAGGTCATGATCTCACAGATCGTGGGATTGAGCCCTTATGTCAGGCTCTGGGCTGACAGTGTGGACCCTACTTGGGATTCTATCTCTCCCTCTCTTTCTGCCCCTCCCCTGCTCATGCGCTCTCTCTCTCAAAATAAATTGATAAACATTAAATAAATAAATGAAATAATAACATGGAGATTGAAGGAGGAATATTCAACAAATACTAACCAGAAGAAATCTGGTATAGCAATGTTGATAAGAAAAAAATAAAGCTTAAGTCAAAAAAAAAGCACTAACTAGAGTATAAAGGGACATTGTCCAGGAGCAAAAAAATCCACCAAGAAAACACAATAATTATGAACTTGAATGCACAAGCAGCATAATCTCAAAATATACACAGTAAAAACGGACATGAATCACTATACTTTACACCTGAAGCTAATCTAACACTGTAGATGAACTACAATGGAATAAAAATAATTTAAAAACTCACATAACATGGAGGAAAAAAAAGTGACAGAGTTACAATGCAAAAAAAGAACAACAACAAATGCACAATCTTAAAGGGAGATTTGTATTCATCTAGTTTCAGGCCAACTGGTTATATCCAAATTCTGGTTGCTAAATCTCAGCCTTCTAGAAGCACTATCCCCTACTTGTTTCTGTTCTGAAGTTCTCCACCTCTTAACAAATATGACCAAGTGGGTATCCTCAAAGATTAAAGCAAAGCCCTGAGGACCAAGAATCCCCCCGACCACCACCACCACGAGCTGTGAAGACGGGCTTCCTGGGTGTCACCCTTGGTAGGGAAGATGAAAGACAGGAAGAGGGGCAGGGGTTTATTTTGCACTGGACTTCCTCAGAAGGAGGGCTAACTAGGCAGAAAAACACCCTTGGAGCTGCTGCTACAAGTGTGGGAAGGGAAAACGCTGTAAACGTGGCCTCCCGGACATAGATTCCCTGCGCAGACACAGCTCTGCAGATCCATCCAGACTTTAGAAAAATGGTATTCCGTGCTCAGATGATCCCATTAATAGAGTGTTGACTGTACACAAATGAATAGTCCCAAAGGCAGTGAAAGAAGAAACTAGAAAGTGTCGTCCAGGACTTACAGGGAAACCTGAATTTAGAAAAATTTAGAAAAAAATGAGAGTGATGAGGTCAACATGAGTGTGAGCGACATCTGTCAGTGGTACCTCCAGTGGTACAGGCCATGTTCAGGTATTCTGGGTGTTTCAAAGGGTAATGAAAGCTGCTGAAGTAACTAAATGAGTTCAGGGGACCCTGGATGGTAAAAAAAAAAAGTCTGTTTACTTTTTGAACTAGAAAAATGTGGACAGCAGAATGGAAAGAGCATCTGGAAATAGAACCAAGTGCAAGTTGAATCTTGTGGGAAGGACAGAGAAGGCATGAAGAGGAATACGCAGATAACCACAGGAACTAGTGTGTGAAAATAACTAGTCCCAGCAATGAGAACGACATTAGTTTTTGCTTACCTCCACAGACAACCAGTTTTCCTTCACGGTTTATCCATTGGCAGAAAAATCATTACATTACACTCAACACTCACCATTGCCCATTCAGCTCTAAAATTCGTTCTTATTTTCTTTTAATGTTTATTTATTTTTGAGAGAGACAGAGAGACAGAACATGAGTAGGGGAGAAGCCGAGAGAGAGTGAGACACAGAATCGGAAGCAGGCTCCGGGCTCTGAGCTGTCAACACAGAGCCCGACGTGGGGCTTGAACTCACGAACCGTGCGATGGTGACCCGAGCCGAAGTCGGATGCTCAACCGACTGAGTGACCCAGGCACCCCTAAAATTCTGTTTTTAAATCTGGGGTAATTCCTCTCGTATGTTTCCCCTGTAGTTCTATCCTCAGGGGAGCTGGCAAACAAGAACCAGCCGCACCCACTGAAGGGTCCAACACCTATACAAATGAGATACTTCAACTGTTCACAAATTGTCATGTTGCAGAAAAAAAAAACAAACTGTTCAACTGAATAAGCAGATGCTAAGAAACAAAGCACTGGTGCATCATCCTTCCGAAATGTAGATCTACAAATACGAGTAGTCTAGAAAAGTCAGTTTATCGTCAAAACTGCACGAAAACAGGGGCGCCTGGGTGGCTCGGTCAGTTAAGCGTCCGACTTCGGCTCAGGTCATGATCTCACGGTCCGTGAGTTCGAGCCCTGCGTCGGGCTCTGTGCTCACAGCTCAGAGCCTGGAGCCTGTTTCAGATTCTGTGTCTCCCTCTCTCTCTGCCCCTCCCCTGTTCATGCTCTGTCTCTCTCTGTCTCAAAAATAAATAAACGTTAAAAAAAAAATTAAAAAAAAAAACTGCACGAAAACAAGCGAGTTTCAATCTGTGGTCACACTTGTATAAGAGATAGATGACGTATGCATGGATGAATGGACAGACAGATGGATGGCCAAGGGGATGATGGGAGGGTGAAACTAGGATGGTTATATAAAAACTGAGATGGTTACACACCAAACTATTACATTGCTATCACTGAAAATACTGTTCTCTCTTATGTCCTATACTTAAGAGAAATGTGACTACAGAATACTAAATGCGTACTAATTTATTTTGTTGTTGTCGTTGGCCCACAAGTAACTTTTATTAAACAAATACAGTGGTGGCGTTTTTGATTATTGTCAATGAACACCGAAGGGGAGGCAATGAATAGCCCTCCCCTTATGAATCACCCACAGTCTCTCTGTAGACACTCTTTTCGCGAAAGGGTGACGTGAACAACCACTAGGTCCTCCCCAGGCACTTTTTAACATAACTTATTTCAGGGGCGCCTGGGTGGCTCAGTCGGTTAAGCGGCCGACTTCGGCTCAGGTCATGATCTCGTGGTTCGTGAGTTCAAGCCCCGCGTCGGGCTCTGTGCCGACAGCTCAGAGCCTGGAGCCTGTTTCAGATTCTGTGTCTCCCTCTCTCTCTCTGACCCTCCCCCATTCATGCTCTGTCTCTCTCTGTCTCAAAAATAAATAAATGTTAAAAAAAATTTTAAAAAATAAAATAAAATAACTTATTTCATGAACTGGCTCCAAATGGGGCTTTCAGGCAGTAGTATGTTGATAAATGTTATCAGTCAGTTATCATTTGTAGGCCTCACCCCTGAATACGTACTAACTTACGTTATTTTTATGTTCGTTAATTTAAGCACATCTATTCTAAATAGTGGTGCAACGAAAACACACATAGACTTAGAATCCTATGAAGGTAGAATCATTCCAACGTAAAACCAAAGGAGGAGAACAGAAATACACTGGTATTATTAGTACATATGCAAATTGTCAAGGATAAAATCATCATCACTTTGGTCTCAACGCCTGCCCAGAATCGGTGACTGCATCTGTTACGGTAAACTCAATATGGACACTGCTTGCCTGGCAGCTAAATTAATCTCCAGCCATCAACCTGTGTGGGGTAACAATAACAACACTGCTCGAATCAAGCTGAGCTGCTCTGGAGCATCAGAAAGTTCTGCAGACACTTGTTATTTGGCAGTTACAGGTGTGTGCCATTAGCCATTGAAATGAGCTGCCTGCAAATATCTCTATTTCTTGAAGTCCGAGAGCCTTTGACCTCTTGATATTTCAAGAGAATGAGTGGAGCTTTACGGTGGTAACATTCACCTAGGTAGCCTGTGGCCCTCTAACCTCCATTTCTGTCTTTGTCACTTTCTTTCTTGTTCCATAATGAACAAAGAATTTAGACGAGGCCCCAGTGGTCCAAAGCGATTGACGCAAGCCAAAAGAAGAAAATGCCGTAAAGCCACCAGGACCCAGGGGACCAGAGGGCCTGAATGTTGCACGGAGATCAAGGTCATCAAGAGGCAATTAGGCAGTGGTCAGAACGTTAGCTCTCACTGACAGGTACCTTGAACAAATATATATACACAGGACAGAGGAAGGCAGTGTCAGCCAGATCAAAATAGTGAATTGAGAGGAAAATATTGAGACAGATACTCTATGTATCTGTTGGTGTGGGATGACTGACAGGCAAAACACAACACTAATGAATAGCCATATATAAGTAAGGAGGGGCCAAAGAAGGGTAGAGGAGAACATCAATGGAAAGAAGTACAGAAGAATAAGGTAGTGATGGAATTAGTGGGCTAAAATAATATTTCAGTTAAACATTTGAGTATGAATTTTTAAATTATCAAATTCTCTTAAAAAAAAAAAAAAGCACTTCTCAACATCTCCTGAAAAAGAAGGACAGGACCCAGGACAGTCTGCCCTAGTCGATTTGCCTTAAGTTAACTACTCGGGCTAAAACCTGTTTAAGTAGCTAATCACGGAACACTATTGGTTGTAACCACACACTCAAGGCTACAAGATTTCTACCTTGGGGCCTACAATCATACGTGGTAGAGACACTGTACCTACGAACTTAAGGAAACAAACTAACACAGCTCATTTTTTATGTGTTCATCTATGCACCTTGTAATAGGAAAGAAATCACTACATTAGCTTTCATCAATTCACTACTTGGCGAGATAAAAAAGTAAAGCTGCCAGGCTGACCTTTCCACTGACACTTTCGAAAAACGTTCTGTTGCTGCTGATTTTACATCTCTCCCCCTTTTTGAGAAATTACCACACGATGGCTGCCGCTTCTTCCCAGTATGAACTTCTATTCGGAGATGCAAGATGCTTTTTTAGTAATACAAATCTTAGCAGTGGACAAAAGAAAAGTACTTTTTAAATGAATTAAGGTAAGAACCTATAGACTTCTGGGGCACCTGGGTGGCTCAGTCAGTTAAGCATCCGACTTCAGCTCAGGTCATGATCTTGAGGTTTGTGAGTTCGAACCCTGTGTCGGGCTGTGTGCTGACAGCTCAGATCCTGGGGCCTGCTTAGGCTTCTGTGTCTCCCTCTCTCTCTCTGCCCCTCCCCTGTTCGCTCTCTCTCTCTCTCTCAAAAATAAATAAACATTTAAAAAAATGTTTTTATTATTTTTTTCAACGTTTATTTATTTTTGGGACAGAGAGAGACAGAGCATGAACGGGGGAGGGGCAGAGAGAGAGGGAGACACAGAATCGGAAGTGTGCTCCAGGCTGTGAGCCATCAGCCCAGAGCCTGACGCGGGGCTCGAACTCACGGACCGCGAGATCGTGACCTGGCTGAAGTCGGACGCTTAACCGACTGCGCCACCCAGGCGCCCCTAAAAAAATGTTTTTAAAAGAACCTATATACTTCTTGATCATTACTGGAAAGTTCATGTTTCACCGTAATTCAATCCCACGAGCTTCACATTTGTGGCAAGACATAGTTTAAATTTTGACTTCTATTTAAAGGCCCTAAGAATGTGCTTCCATCACCCTAACTGCTTCTGTGCCTGACACGTATTTAGTATCTTTCCACCTTTCTATCAGGGGCATGTACCTCCTCAATCTTCTTCACCATTTGTTGAGAATTTTCAGCGAAGTAATCGCTAACCAAACCTCACAAAAAGACAGCTTTTTCCTTCTTGCTCAATAATTTCCCACAAAATTATTTTTCATATAATTTTCTCAGGCCGCCCGGTGGCTCAGCTGGTTGAGTGTCTGACTCCTGATTTTGACTCTTTAATTTTTTTAGTGCTTATTTATTTTTGAGAGAGAGAGAGTACGTGAGTGCACGCGAGGGAGAGCATGGGGGGTGGGGGAGAGGCAGGGAAAGAGGGAGAGAGAAGATTGGAAGCAGGCTCTGTGCTGACAGCAGAGCGCCTGGTGCGAGGCTCAAACTCACAAACCATAAGATCATGACCTGAGCTGAAGTCAGACGTGTAACCAACTGAGCCACCTAGGCACTCTTTGACTTCAAATCTTGATTTCATCCCAGGGTTGTGGGATCGAGCCCCACATCAGGCTTCATGCTGACAGTGCAGGGGTCTGCGTGGGATTCTCTCTTTCCTTCTCTCTCTGCCCCTCCTCCATGCGCACACACTCTCTCTCAAAATAAATAAATTAAAAACAAATAAATAAATACAATTTTCTCAAGTAAAAACTGTAGTTTACTTACGATTAAAGAAATATTTCACCTTAAGGTCGAAATCCCCGTACAAGAAATGTCTTCACCTTTCCGAGAACACATTTAGTTTTAACACCGGATGGGTTTCCAAAGGCACGAGGAAAGTAATATACTTACGAAACCCCAGATGTTGTGGTTGCCATCCTGAGTAATATCGGTGGCCTCCCCCAACTATACAGCTGTGCTGCCCACGTGGCCTGATCCAGTGGCCTGAAAGCTGAAAGTCTGTGTCATTTCAGTAACCACAGCTCTTTATGGCCGAAGAGACTCCATTAACCATGTCTCATCTTTTCCATGCGGGTGGCTTACCCCTCAGTGTAAGTGTGTCCTTTTCATTGAGAGGTGCTGGGCAAAAACAAAGGTTTATATAGAATGTTCTCTTGAAGATGAACTAGAAAATCAGCCCGCACCCGAAACTGCACACCCATATTAGATAAGCAGAGACAATTAGGTGATCTCTGAAACTGGTTCGTAACAGATTCCAATTTCACCTGGATATTCCAATTGAATTGGAGTTCCCGTCACTAACCCCTCAAGGGAGAGAGCTACACATTACTTTAGGTTACCATATAAAATGTGTTAGGGGCTCAAAATGTTTTAACAGCTAAAGACGATGAAGTAAAATCAAAGTTAAAATTATGTCTAATATTAGCTTTTGATTAATGGTTGTAATATTGCCATGTTAACTAAATTTTAGTTGAGATATATGGCTTGAGAAGCTAAAATACTTTCATGCAGAAAGCAAGTTGTATCCGTGTGCGCAGAAGACAGACATGTAAGACAATTAATCCATTCAATAAAGTAGAAAAATAAAAATAAATATGTATGTATATGTACATTTTCACATAGATTACTCTCAGAATAGTTAACTTTTCGTGATTTACACTAAGGGAAATAAGCCATGCATGGTTAATCTTTTTAAATTTTTTTTTAATGTTTATTTATTTTTGATAGAGCATGAGCAGGGGAGGAGTAGAGAGAGGGAGACAGAGAGAGAGGGAGACAGAATCCGAAGCAGGCTTCAGGCTCCGAGCTGTCAGCACAGAGCCCGACGTGGGGCTCGAACTCACAGACCGTGAGATCATGACCTGAGCCGAAGTCAGACACTCAACTGACTGAGCCACCCAGGTGCCCCAATGCATGGTTAATCTTAGAAGTATTTAACCGTGAGATGTTTTTGATTATTGTTTTACAAATTAAAATTGATCTCTAGGTTTCATTTAAGTATTTATTTGTTTGTTTGTTTGTTTTAATTTTTAACATTTATTTATCTTTGACAGACAGAGACACACAGTGCAAACTGGGGAGGAGCAGAGAGAGAGGGAGACACAGAATCCAAAGCAGGCTCCAGGCTCCGAGCTGTCAGCACAGAGCCCAGCGTGGGGCTCGAACCCACAAACGGCAAGATTATGCCCAGAGCCGGAGTCAGATGCTCAACCGACTGGGCCACCCAGGCGCCCCTAAGTACATATTTAAACAGTCTTTCTAAATCAACAAAAGGGAAATTAATGGTGAAAGCTGAAAATGGTACAGTAAGTTTTGCAGAAGTTAACAGGCTTTGTGTGCAATACACAAGTTTCTATGTACAAATATATAGTCACACATAAGCACATACTGTGCTACTCAGTGTTGCCACCTATGTTTTTCTTCTAGCATAGCATTGAATTGCTAGTACTCAACTTATCTTTCCAATTTTGAATGCAACTGGAGAGTCATAAGTAGTTTCTATCAGATGAATGATTTGGCCACATTTGCATTCTCATGTTTCTTATAACCACATGTGCCTCCACTGATAGCTTTCTTCAGATACTAACACAGAAGCTACAAACTTTCTACAACTTATTTTTTTATATATATAGCCGCACCTTTAAAAATGTAGCTTTATATTAGGAGTTAGCCATTTTCAATACCTTTAGAGGCATTTTGAACAGATGAACAGTTAGCATTCTAACCAAAATCAACACACAGCTTTCCTCATAAGAATAACACATCAGAAAGATCCTCATAGAAAGGAAGAGGTAACTCATATACATTCTCTAACATGATTCCTCTGTAGCTGGCTTAAACATAACAATAAAAGGAATGAAGGTGAGGGAAAACAAAGTCCCAATTTAACAACTGTATAAAGAAAAGAAGCCAGAGGGTTATCGCAGATATTTGCGTAACAAAGAATAAAAAAGGGAGTGCACAAAAGTAAAATAAAAGGAAATTACATAAACTATGTAGACTCAAATGTGATCTGTACAGCTGGATCTCGGTGACCAAATTTTAATGACAAACAGGTAAGCGAGTAAAATAAGTAAATTTCTTTATCGGAGTAGCAACAATTAACCTCACACAGATTTTATATTTCATTAAGTTAACTTAATCATCATTTAAGTCTATAATCTCCTAGAAAACATACTGTAGATCAACTGCGGGAGGGAGACAAAATTAAAAAGGGAGGGCTCTTCAAGCTAAATGTTTGGTCGTTTTTGGTTTTTGTTTTTTTGGGTTTTTTTTTGTTTTTGAAGGAAAGGCAATATATGTTAAATATGAATCAGAGTGGGAAGCACATAATGCGCCTAGATCCTCAACCTCCACCTATCCGATAACTTTTTCTAGGCAATGGGCACAGGAGACACAGGCAGATAGCCATTTCTCATTCCCAGTGAAGGGGATATGCCTGGCCTCGGGAAAATTTGCCTTCTTCAAAGGGAGAGAGACAATGTATTCTCATCCTGAAAGAAAGGATGCATCTACTTCTCCCTAAAACAAAATAGAACCAATAAGGCTCTCCCACGCCCACATAAACTCACGCCAACATATTTATAAACACCACACATACTGACACATATTATGAATCCAATATGTAAACTCTATCCTTTGAGAAGTAACGAAATGAATGTAAACAGACATGAGCTTTGAGAGAGGTTTTAAAGCAAGAAAACCTAGCCGATGAAAAATATGAAAATAAATACAGAAGAATGTGAATAATCTTAGAGAGACTGGGTACACCTCTGTACTTAATCCTAAACCCCTCATCCCCTAAGGGAATAGAAGTAAATCTAGGAGGGCATATTTGTGGACTCAGTGCTATCGGGGAATGGAAGAAAGTCCTATTCCGAAAGTGAAATATATAGCCCAAGATGGAAAGACTAGTTAAAGGGAAAAATAAACGAGGACGAGGATATGAAAGAAACGTGACAGGAAGATACATTTAATAGAGGCGGAAAAAAGGAGATGAAAGCAAAGAAGCAAAGAGGATGAGTTGGAGTGCCACAGCTTGCTTTGAGTGAATACGAAGCGCTGAGCAAATGCTATGGATACGCTTAGAAAGGATATGGAAGTGACAGTCCAGCTGGAGAATGTCTAGAAATGAATATTGAGGAATACAGGAAAAAAATCTGAGCAACAGTAGCAACAGTAATCTGTACGTAGATAGGCAGGTAGACAGACAGATAGATACAGATACAAATGGATATACAGATAAAAACTGACAGACGAATGAATTTATAGTTTGTACTTTCACTATTACATTTGGTTCTCACCACAACGAGTTCAGTATTTTTATTATGTCTGGTTTTTTTTAAATTTATTTTTAATGTTTATTTAGTTTTGAGAGAGAGAGAGAGAGAGAGACAGAGCGCAAGAAGGGGAGGAGCAGAGAGAGAGGGAGACACAGAATCCGAAGCAGGCAGAGCCCGACGCGGGGCTTGAACTCACAAACCATGAGATCATGACCTGAGCTGAAGTTGGACGCTCAACTGACTGAGCCACCCAAGTGCCCCTATTATGTCTGTTTTACAAATAAATGAGGAATCTCCAAGTCAGAAGATTAAGTGATTTGTCTAAGGTAGGTTGGTGCCTATCTGTCTGTCTGTCCCCCACCCACCTATCCCCCATGCAGCAACTTAGTGGTACCACCACTGGGACTTGAACTTAGGTCTCTGTGTTTGCCGATATCCACCCAAGCACTTAACTAAAAACCTATTAAGTCCTTCCTTTTCCTCACCCTTCCTATATTTAAACCATTAGATAATCCTTAAATAAGACCCACAACAGTCTGCAGAAATGGTCACATCTTATGTCCTCCAGCCATGGTCCACCTCTGCTACTACAGGCTTTTGACATACTCGTCTTTTTTTCTGGAAAACTTTTCCCCTACACCTCTTTACCCTTCCTCACTCACACAAACACCCCAATCTGCCACTCAAGATAACTAACTCCTACTTATAACCTCAATCATGGCTGCCTCAGAAAGACTGCACTGTTGCACGTTTTCAGAAAACCATGAACCCATTCTCCACAGCATTTCTCATCAGTGTTGTATTTCTACAGGTGTTGTCGCATGTGACTGTGTGATCAATATTTACCCTACCACTAGAGAGTAAAGTCCCATGCATACAGGTCCACACACGTTACTTTTATTTTCCTCTCTCATTTATATTTTTTATACATTAACTGATTGCCAACTATGTCCCCAGTACCCAGCACAGCGCCTGCATTGTATGCAAGTTTTATAAATGTTCCTGAACGAAGATGAATGTCTCCATTGGGTTTACACTCTAGAGGGGGAACAGACAAGGCTAAGAGGACACGGTAAGAAGTTTGGATCTTTAGCTGAGTGCAGTGGGAAATTACTAAAGGACGTTGGGGGTGAGGGGGATATGATCTAATTTTAAGTTTAAAACATTTACTCCTGCCGTTGTATAAAGAATAGGCAAACACAGGAAAGAGGGGAAGGAAAGAATACTTGCTAGAAGCAACTGCAATGGCCCCGATGAGGAATCATCACAGCCTGGCAGGTGCAAATGAGGCAGCAACCAAACTGGGAAGTTGTGAAAAGACCGTGCACCTAATAATGGTGAGGAAATGGCTAGGCCTTGAAAATGGTAATGAACTGCACGTGGGGAATGAGCAAGCAGAAAACAGGAAAACTGAGTTTTAGATCTGAGGTACTCAAAAGGCAACTGAACACTGGAAGTTCAAAAACGAGTATAGAAAAATAAAAAGTCTGAGCTCTTAATGACAGAGTCTCCAAAGATTCTCAGAAAAGGAAATTTTGAAATATATGATCCTATAGGAATCTAATGTAAAGATTTCAAAGATAAAAATTGCAGCTGTTGCCCACAAAATTAAAGGTAGCCATAGGGTTTTTAAATTACCGGAACGCTTTCATATTCAAGAATCTATTTGCGGGGGGCGCCTGGGTGGCTCAGTCAGTTAAGCATCCAACTTCAGCTCAGGTCATGATCTCGCAGTCTGTGAGTTTGAGCCCCGCGATGGGCTCTGTGCTGACAGTTCAGAGCCTGGAACCTGCTTCGGATTCTATGTCTACCTCTCTCTCTCTGCCCCTCCCCTGCTCGCTCGCGCTCTCTCTCTCTCTCTCTCTCTCTCTCTCTCTCTCCCTCTCTCAAAAATAAATAAACATTAAAAAAATTTAAAACAAAGACTCTATTTTTGGATTTTGAATCTGGCTCAACTCCAGGCTTCTAATTCACAAGATTTTGTTATAATCTGTGATTGTTTCACATCTCTTTTCCCGGGCTTTCCAGGTTTCTTTTTCCTCAGGACTCCTTGTAAATATATTTACAAGTCACTAGTCTTGAAATCAATAGAAATACTGTTAACTAAATCTTAGTATCACATCTAAGTTCGGAAGTCCTCAGAAAACCTGAGAACCATTTTCCACGTCAACTACATGCTACTTTTTTGCTTTACAATGACAATTAGTGGTTCACTCAAAGTTGGAAGAAAAATACCACAATTCAAACAAACCAAATTTATTTCCTAGTATACTGTATTAAAATTATGTCTAAACTAACGGACTAACGGACTAACGGACGGGGGGGGGCATGAGATACAAATAACATACCGATAGGAGGAAATTAGAATTATTATTCACCATCAGAAATATATATTTCTAGACAGTTAAGCTGTTTTCAAGTCAGACTCAGACAACAGATATATAGTCGAGAAATAACAAGGCACTAAAATCCCTGTTTGCCCATAAATATTCTGCTACGGCAAAAGCCTTTTCCCTTCTGGAAGTGGAAATTATTGGAGGTCCTATAAAGCAGTAATTGTCAAAACACAGCCCGGTGTTTCACATAGGCTTCCCACTTTAAGTCACCCAGTAAGGAAAATGTACCCCTTCCCTTCACTTTCCAGGCTGTGTGGCCTCTTACTCATTATCCTCCCTTGCTCATTATCATAAAACCTCACAGGGAAGATTCTCTAATTGTCAACAAATCATGGAGCCTTTCCCAGGTACACCCTTTTTTCCTCCTATAAACCTCTGAACCTTTTCCCTGCTACTTTCTTCATCAGAAAGGCTGCGGTATCATAAGCAAAAGAGTAAGAGGAAGCCCTCACCCCAGCGGTCCATCTATTAACCACGGGGTTTGATTGTGCAGACTTCTTCCTACAGGCTAACCTCGCGTCGCTTCCCCGCGCCAGAGAATTCTAAGACTGGCAAGTTTCAAACCAGAAAAAGAGGTCTGGTTTCAAAGCAAACAGGCATGTTGGTAAATGGTTTTACTACTCCAGGACTGTGGAAAGAACGCGAGAATGGTTACGATTAATAGTAAACTAATGAAAACTACTCCTAAATATTTTGGACTACCACTGCCTCAATCAGAATAGGGAACAAAGATTTCTTTGAACCTGTCTGGAGGGCCCTAAAACAGAACATTTTTATGGGGGGAAAAAAAACCCTGTATTTTTCTATCACATCTGCATAAAGATGTAACTATCTAATAAGTTAAAATTTTGAATTATTTTAAGAAAGTATTTCTTATTTGAATGTCATTGCCTAGTTTATTTTAAAATCTTATTAGATTTCAAGGTTTGGTCTGTCTAAAACAACTGCAATTCTAGATCGGCGTAGAGCCATTATCAGACTCTACTTATGCTCTAACGTACTGAAATGTGTTTCCTAAAACCAAGAGCAGCATCTCCATTAAATCTCAATTTAAATATCTTTGATTTCCAGGGTTTGGTGGTTTTTTTCACTACCTATAAAAGGACATCATATTGTTTTAATAAAAGCAAAAAATACAGATTTTAGCATAACGACCAAAGGAACCTGGATTATACTGGATATCGTAAGAAAACTATACCTAAATACCTCTTCAACAATATCTTCAAACAATACCTAAAATGCTTTTGTGAGCATGTTTTGTGGTTTATTTTGTTTAAGGGTGAACATTTCCAGTATAACCAGAAAGTTGAGCAGCTACAGAATATCATATTCACGGTTACAATCTTGTATCATCTCGGATTTGATTTAGATTTGAAAGTCCTGAAAATCTCTCTGAATAAAAAAAATTAAATTATAAATTAAATTCATTTAAAATAAATTACATATGTGTATTAAAGTTTATACATGTAAAAATATCAAGCTATTCTGGGGTGCCTGGGTGGCTCAGTCGGCTGGGCGGCCGACTTCGGCTCAGGTCATGATCTCGCGGTCCGTGAGTTCGAGCCCCGCGTCGGGCTCTGTGCTGACAGCTCGGAGCCTGGAGCCTGTTTCAGATTCTGTGTCTCCCTCTCTCTGACCCTCCCCTGTTCATGCTCTGTCTCTCTCTGTCTCAAAAATAAATAAACGTTAAAAAAATTTTTTTTTAAAAAATATCAAGCTATTCAAAGTGAGACAACATGTTTTCGTCTAAAATTACTGAACTTGGAATCAGAAGTCCTGGATCCAACTCCTGCTTTTTCCGTTTACTAGATCTAGGATTTGGGAGAGCCCCTTAACTCCTCAGATGCTAGTTCTATCATTTGAGAAAACAGAGACAGTGCCTGCATTAAGAACTGATTTAGAAGGCCAGCACTTACTGGCCATGCAACTTTGCACAAGTCCTCATAAGTAAATGGATGGTGATTATAAGTATATCTACCTCATAAGACTGCTGATAGGAATAAATGAGATCCTTTATATAAAGTGCTTAAGAACATGCTTGGTACAAAGTTAGGACTCAGAACTGTCACTATTTCTATTGTTGTCCTTATACGGGGCAAATGCAACAAACATAATGTCCCAAGAGGAAAACATTCAGAGAGGCTTTAGAGCCCGTCAGCTGGAATAGAACGCAAGATTATTGCAATCTGAAAATGCCTCCAGCCCAGAGCATTAACCAGTACTAGACTAAATAGCGACGTGTTCCTATGGCAGCAGGTTCTCAATGCAGTGAGTCAACTTGAAAAAGAAGACTGCTCCTTCCCAACTGTCAAATCCCAGCAAGAATTTTTCTCATCAGAGCAGACATGCTGAAGCTTTTCAGACACAAGCCTGAACTGGATCTCGCTAGACCAAAGGGAAATCTAAACGCAATAACGTTTAACTTCATTGATTTAGTTCTTTATGAAGCCAGAAAAAAAAATGTCATGATCTATTAAAAATACTCAAAACCTCTGGGAGCTAGGACGGATGTTGGAATCCTTTCAAACCGTGGAAGAAATGATTCAGGATGCAGAGACGTGCTAGGAGGCTCCTAATGAAACTCGGCTCACATTCATCATGAGCGGGGTCCTGGAACAGCTTTTGCTTTGTCCCATATGGTACTTTCAATACATTTCAAACTATTGTTGGTTTATATAGTACATGACAGAAGATAATTTAAACACAATGTCCCAACTGTATATTTGTTTTGGTTATAACACTTACTGTGGGTGCACTAAATGCCCCACTACAAAAATAATAAAAAATGTTTTTCTTAAACATAAATCATCCCCCGCTTTGTTGCAGTGAAAGTGTGGATTAAATACATGTGATGCTTTTTTTTTTTTCAGTTCCTACTGAGGATCTTTGTCCAGTTCAGTTCTTTTATGATTTAAATCGATGTAGGTTCTAAAGAAGGCGTATTTTATCCCTCATATCTGATATATAGAAATAACTACTTAAACATGGCGACAGTATCCGTTTTTAAAATGTTAAATAGTATCAGCTGATATGCGAACAACAAGAGACTCTGAACAGGCCAATTTTCGATGTAACTAGACACACAAGGTAACGGAAAGACACGAGCCTGGGTTTCAAGTTCAAGGTTCTGTTTTTAACGTCCGCAATAAAACTAAGTTGCTCAGAAACTTTGAGAGAATCAAAGAAGTGTTTGTTTTTGCCCCTGGAGAAGATGCTTGTCACCCGGAGACACAGCTGATGGAGCTAATGCGGGATAATGGAAGAGAGAGGCACGGATTCCAATCCTGTCTCTCTAGGAGCTACTACAGCCCGTCATTCCACTATCAGAACCCCACTTTCTTTACATGTAAAATGAGGAGCTCTGTTTATAAGATCCCTTCTGACGCCTGTATCTGCTCTGTGCCCTAGTCCATAGGAAAGTGAGCTCTGGGGCCAATCTGTATCTGCTCAATCCTCATCTGGACTCTGTCACCTCCCTAGGCAAGTATCTTCACCAAGGCATTGAAGCTCTCCTTGTCCTAGTCTCCTCGCTTTTGTGCTTTGTGATATTAATCGTGAGACCATACAGTGTCTACCTGGCAGAGAAAAGGACCTAAACATCACAGGATTTTACAACATCATTAACACTGCTAGGGAAAGTGTTTCTGTTTAGCTCAATGTTTAGTATGATTATATCTAGGATATAATAAACACACACACACACACACACACACACACACACACACACACACTCACACACACATAACAACATGTATTAAGCGCACGTATAATCATTACCATTTAAGAGTTATGAATAATGGCAGAAATATAGATATGTCCTCCCTATTTTTATTTACTTCTATATTTTATTCTTGTGTATAACCTACTTGAACTTCTGGATACGAGGCAATCTAACCTAATTGAAAAAGACAGGCCTGGTTTCCAAACACAAGTCAACTCCTGCCCAATTCTCTGGTCTGGCCTAGGATGTTCAACTTTGTCAACAGCCTAATTGGAAGCATACATATGGGTGTAACAACAGCTGCCATGCGAGGTTACTGGGAAAAGAAAGGAGAAAACACGTTTAAGAAGCCTGTACCGGGGCACCTAGGTGGCTCAGTGGGTTGAGCATTCTGACTTCGGCTCAGGTCATCACTTCGCAGTCTGTGAGTTCAAGTCCCACATCAGGCTGGCTGCTGTCAGTGCAGAGCCCGCTTCAGATCCTCTGTTCCCCTCTCTCTGCCCCTCCCCTGCTTGCTCTCTCTCTCTCTCAAAAATAAACATTTTAAAAAAAAAAAAAGGAGCCTGCACAACACTCATTCACTGTGAGTGCTCAAGAGACTGTAGCATTCACCTTCCTGGTCCACTCAAACCCTATGCGTAACTCCTCCCGGCAGCTGTTGATAGGTAAGGTGGTCATGTCTCGGCTGGTAATGGAATGTTCTCTCACTCAAAACTTCAAAAAAGACATGGTAGGTACTGTGCTCAGCAATGAAAAGTCAAAGAAGAATATGCATTGAGCCGTCTCTGCTCAATGTCATTATAAGTTCTAACAACCAATAACTAACGTGTATTGTTTGCTTACCACGTGCCAGGTACTTACTATCTGAAGTGATTTACAATGCGTTCAAAGACCACTTCTCACCACTCTTTTCCTATCACGCTGGCCTCTTAACTGGTCTTCCTTCTTCTGACCTTGCCCTACTTGGTCTGTTCTCAAAATGGCAGCCACAGTGTTCTTGTTAAAACAGTCAGACCGTGTTATGGCTTGCCCCAACCCCTCCGAGGCTTTATCTCACTCCAAGCCATAACAATGACCGTCAAAGACCTGCAAACTCCAGGCCGCACCAGCACTCTGAATTTGTCTCCACTGCTCCCTTGCCCTGCTCCAGTTGTAGTAACTCCTCATGTTCCCCGAACGTGTCAAGCACGTTCCATCTTGGGGCCTTGCATTTGCCACTCCCTCTGCCAGGAGCGCTTTCCCCCCAGATATCATCACTGATTGGACCTCTACCTCTTTCGGGTATTTACTCAACTGTCATCTTCTCAAAGAGGTCTTCCCTGATACCTTGAAAATTGCAAACTTCCCCTTCCCCTGCTCCTAATGTGACCCCAGGATTCCCTCCTCCCCTTCTACCATTTACCACACCATCTATTCTGCTTATGTTATTCGTTGTCCATCTCCCCATTCCACCGCACCCTGAATGTAAACCTTGGGCAGGACTTTTGTGTAGGCATTTACTGCTGTATTCCCAGTGCCTAGAAAAGTCCTGGAACACGGTAAGTATTCATGAATTAATTCTTGATTTAACGAACAAACCCTAAAAGATCAATTACATCCCCACTTTACAGGTGAGAAGAATGGATATCTGAACTTGCAGTAAGATGTAGAAGGATTAAAACTCACACTCTAGGGGTGCCCGGGTGGCTCAGTAGGTTAAGCATCAGACTCTTGATTTCAGCTCAGGTCGTGATCTCATAGTTTGTGATGTCGAGCCCCGCATCGCACTCTGTGCTGACAGAGCAGAGCCTGCTTGGGAGTCTCTCTCCCTCTCTCTCCCTGCTCCTCCTCTGTTCTCTCTCTCTCAAAATAAATAAGTGAACTTTTTTTTTAAAAGGAGGGAAAAAACCCTACACTCTAGAATGCATACTTGAACACTATGCCATTCTGCCTCTCAAGATAAAGTTCATGGCCCCTTACCATGATGGACGTATCCCTCCATAGTCTGGCCCAGCCTTCCTCCCTCGACCCTTCTCCCAGCCTGCCAACAACATAGAGCTGCTTGTGGTACCCAGTGCATGCCACAATGTCTCAGCCACCTCTGTGTCTGCACCACCTCATTCTTCAGCCTAAATGTTCTTCCTTTCTTCTTCCTACTATTTCCCTAGCTTGCCTATAGTCACATCTCACAATCTGGCTGGGAATGCAAGAGCGGGAAAGGATGTCCATCGTGCTGAAGGAGATTCCTGAGTGGAGTGCCCTCCTTTGGATTGCCCTGGAACCCTGCACATGTTCCCTGCGATGCTCATCACGTTTCATTAAAATAATATATTCATATGTATCTTCCCTACTAGATAATTAACTGATTAGATAATTAATTAATTAATCCACCGAATCTGAAGTCAGACATGGCACAGACTGAAGGCTCAATTAAGTCTGAACTGAATGATGGCCACAGAAACTCACTAGGAAGTTTATGTGTTCGAGGTGTAGGAGGGATATCGCTGCTACCAATGATACTGTATACGCCATTCTTGTTCATTCAAGGAGAATATCCATGTATTCATTCACTCAGCCAACAAATTTACTTGAACCTTCTGTCTGAGGTACTGTGTTAGACTCCACAGACACCACGAAGATGCAGGAGGTAAGTCTTCCCCCACCTGAGCCCTACACCCAGCCCACCCCTCCTCGGACTAGGAGCTACCGAGCTCGTACTAAATGCAGTGCCACATAAACTTCATACGAGTGACATGAACAGAACACTACCAGAACTGTGACGCGTGAGGTATCACTTCGGGCTGCAGTGAGAAGTAAACACAACGTGAAGCCATATTTAGTTTAAATTAAAAGAACTGGTGGTGTTGTAGCATTTTTATTTTATATTAAATAAAAGGAATATTCCCCCTAAGCCAAATCTTAAAAGATGGAATAAAGTGAAATAGCCTCCTCTTTTCTCTCCAACCAGAGGGACTCAAATAATTTAGTGTTTCTAAGCAAAAAAAAAAAAAAAAATTATTATAGGCTCGTAAAACATTCCAAATCTCTATAACTGACCCCGAGAATGGGGAAAGGAAAAAAGGAGAGGAAGAATGGAGACATGTCACAGTCACCATGTTGGAAGCTATAGAAAGGGAGCGTGTAAACATTGGCCTCTTCAGTTTTATAACACCGGTTATAACTGGGAAACACGGGTCTAGCTCTGGCACCTGCCTCCAACTGGACTATTGAGGGAACTGGACGGTCTGTTCAAGTGAGTGTCTGAAATAATTACAATCCACAAACCACAGTCACATAGTCAAATTACCACGAAGAACCACTTCACTGGTTTCAAACAGAAGAACAAATAAAAACCAAACCCAAGCAAAAGACTATATCTAGTTCTGCCAAATATAAAATGAATCTACGTTGCTAAGAAAAAAAAAATCACCGAAAAAAACCCTGAATACCAACATGCTTACATTAAACGTGTACTAGGACCAAATGCAATAATGTGCAGTGCCAGCCTGCATCTTATAATAAAATTAAGAATCTAAAGCAAACACATACACAGAACTATAGAGCAGGAATCTGCAAACTATCCTAGGTCTGTCCTGCCTCTTGTTTTTGTAAAATAAAGTTTTATTGGAACACGGCCACAGCCATTCATTCACATATTGGTTCCAACTGTTCCCACCCAACAACGGCAGAGTGAAACAGCTGTGACACAGAATGTGTGGCCCACAAAACCTGACATAATTCCCAACCAGCCCTTTACAGAAAGAGTCTACAGACCCCTGCATTAAGCTACTATTTTAAATCGTTTATCTGTGACTGGCATAGCTGATACAGTATTTCTTGACTATAGAAGAATTTTAATTCTACAAACTTTCCTAAGGCTTTTCTTTTACTAAACATAAGCATATTACCACCATAGGGTGACAATGCTGTCATCTGTTCAGAAAGATTTAAGATCTTCATTTTTAAAATCTATACCTAAATGTATACATTTGTGTGGAGCACATATGTATTTTCTTAAAAATTACGGGGCGCCTGGGTGGCTCAGTCGGTTGGGTGGCCGACTTCGGCTCAGGTCATGATCTCACGGTCCGTGAGTTCGAGCCCTGCGTCGGTCGGGCTCTGTTCTGACAGCTCGGAGCCTGGAGCCTGTTTCAGATTCTGTGTCTCCCTCTCTCTGACCCTCCCCTATTCATGCTCTGTCTCTCTCTGTCTCAAAAATAAATAAACGTTAAAAAAAAATTTCAACTTCATTGCAGAAGCTAACAGGCTAAAAAATTAAAACAAACATAACTGACCTTTTTTTATTTTTTTTATTAAGAACGATTTGTTTCCAGAATGTCAAGGTCCCTGGATGAATAAGTTCCAAATTCATTCAGTTGCGAAACAATTATTTAATGAATAAGCTGTAAAAAGTTATTAATTTTGGTGTATGAGAATACATAGTCTGGACTCCCAAAACCCAACTCACCACAGGACAGCTCTAGTATTAAATTGAAATCTCAGGGGTGTAGATATTTTTATCTCTGCCCTGTTCCCAAAAAGACTTAGGCCATGGAATCCTGACAGTCTTCAGCCTTGTCTCCCTAACTGAAAACTCCCCACTGTAACAAAACTTCCACAACAGCTGCTGGAGAAATTTTTGTTAAGAAAAAAAAAAAAGGAAGGAAGGAAGGAAGGAAGGAAGGAAGGAAGGAGGAAAGAAAGGAGGAAAGGAGGGAAGGAGGGAAGGAAGGAAGGAAGGAAGGAGGAAAGAAAGGAGGGAAGGAAGGAAGGAAGGAAGGAAGGAAGGAAGGAAGGAAGGAAGGAAGGAAGGAAGAAAGGAGTAAAGAAAGGAGGAAAGGAAGGAAGGAAGGAAGGAAGGAAGGAGTAAAGAAAGGAGGAAAGGAAGGAAGGAAGGAAGGAAGGAAGGAAGGAAGGAAGGAAGGAAGGAAGGAAGGAAGAAAAAGCAAATCTAATTCTATCACTGCTTAAACTCTTTTAATGGTTCTCCACAGTTCACACGCAAGAAAGAGAAAACTCCTTCACCAGGCATCCAAAACCGTTCGAAATGGGGCCTCTGAGTCATCTGCAAAACCATCATTTTGCACATGTCCTCAGTTCCTGGAATACCCTCCCCCCCACTCCTATGCCAGCTAAGTCTTAATAATACTCCTCCAAGAAGTTAACCTGATGCCTCCCCTGTCTTCACTGCTGGCGGATTTGGTCTGCCTCTTCTGTATTCCCCCCGAGTTCCCCGTATTCCGAGCTCCATGAATGTACGTGTGATTACAACCCAGCAGACTGTGAGCTCCTTCAGAACAACAGACATGTCATAATCGTCTTTCTGCTTCTGAAGTCCAGCAATTTCCTCATCTGTAGCGTACACTGACCAAAACAGCTGGTGTGCAAATGGATGTCTCAGCAATAGCCAACAAAATAAGCATAACACGGTGGGTAGGAACTTGAATTCTGAAGGCAGGTCCAAATCCCAGCTCCACCGCCTACCTGGCTTTTACTTTATGCAGGTTACTAAACACCTGCAAGTTCCAGTTTTCCTCGTACATATAACAGGTTAAAAACAGCATATGCTTCATATGGTTGTATAAAGATTAAGTAAAACAATGCGAGCAGAATACTTAACATACGGCCTGATATGCAGTAAGATAGGCATTATGATCCTATGTGCAGCTATGTCCATTCATTTTGTAATAGAGTATTGTTCTTTTCACGAAGTAAAAGAACCAGAAGAACCCCAAAGGCATCAAGGAATCCGCTAAAATCTTGATAATCATAAAAGTCATATTTGGCGCACTAAGGGAAAACCTGGAAAATTCAGAAGGTACACAAAGCAAAAAACTCGCCAGCCAAAGACAACGGTGGTTAACATTTTCATCATGTGTTATTAATACAATAGTATAATGTTTAAAAGATAAACATTAATTCATCATGTTTTCCCTAAGGAATTTCTCTCTGAAGAGTCCTTTAATGAATAGTTTACATATTTAAAGTTTCTTATCAAGATGGTTTAATAGACTCTTATGATTGGAATAATTGCACATGTTCCAGAACCCTCATATGGGGCATAAACACAAACACACACATCCTATTCATCAGCATGACTCACATGGATATGCCAGTCTCATTACAGTCAAAAGTGTATAAAATATGAAACATATGGTAAAAAAGTCAAGACCAGCAAGAGATGGCCTTCAGCAAGATGTTCTTAGAATTTTGCAAGAAAACTTTGCTTTCAATTTTACAAGCACTGAAAAAGAATTGGGCATGCCGAAGACAGAAGGCAAGCAGAGCAGTGTGGTAACAATCTATTGTGTATATGAGAAGTTTTAAAAGGCTATTTCGTAGGAAGGTACTCATGATACTCCTCCATTTTGGGACTTCCACCAATTAAAGCATTTCTGAAAATGATAGCAGCCAGTATAAGAATTCATCATTCCTAAAAGAAACCAAGTTACATTAAAAAAAAAAAATTAACGTTTATTTATTATTGAAAGAGAGACAGAGCATGAGCAGGGGAGGGGCAGAGAGAGAGGGAGACACAGAATCCGAAGCAGGCTCCAGGCTCTGAGCTGTCAGCACAGCGCCCTACATGGGGCTTGAACTCACGAACCATGAGATCGTGACCTGAGCCAAAGTCGGATGCTTAACCGACCGAGCCACCCAGGCGCCCCCAACCAAGTTACATTTTGTACAAATATCTGTGATTAATAAAATACTGGCCAATAAAAGATGGACTAAATATTGGCCAATAAAAGACACTACTTCCTAAAGAAGGTCAGGTGTCTTCAGCTACGTTATTTGTACCAATTCTCTGTTATTCTCATTACATTAACACTGAGTAAGAGACAAGAAGAGAACCAGAGAATAAACTATGAACATTCATCATAGGAATTTCTATTTCTAGTGCTATTGTGAAGGATAACCAGATGTGAGCTTGATGTTGAGTGTTTAGCAGCACCATTTCAATAATAAAAATTATCACTACAGGATTGAGATTGTGTCACATATGCAAGACGGAATGAAAAATTTTTTTAAAAGTCAACAAAGGAATAAGGAGGATTCTAATATATGTTAATTTTTTTCATATTATAAAATAGGTTATGATTATAGCATTTTTGTTTGCATAACTGCATACATTTCTGCACATATGTGGTTTATTTTTTTTTTTTTTAATTTATTCCCTGAGGATATCCCATAGGAATTCCCACCTTAAGTCTGGAATCTCCAATCCAAAATCCCACACTTGTCATTCGCCAGTCGTCCAGACTGTCCCTTGCACCCCACTGACTCTGATAACCCAGGAAGAGTCCTGCCTCACTCTCCACTACATAAAAAGCACTGTCGAGAAACCTCATGCATAATTGTCACTTATCTCTCAAATCCTTCAGGGTAGGGACTCTTGTCCTTATCTTCAAGTGCCTACTGTAGAGGCTGCTGCTTGGCCCCTAACAGGCACTCAGTGGATGAAGGTGTTGATACATTTATTATGTTGAACCACATGAAATTATCATTTTTGTATAGCAAAAAATGGTCAAATAGTGGTAGTTCCACAAAATCCAACCTACTATTTTTAGCAAATGATCAATCACCAAGTGCATACTCTGGGCCAGGAACAGGTCTGTAATGTACATATGTTAATTAACACATTTTTCATACACACTTCCTAGGGTAACTACTTTTATTATTCTGATTTTGTAGACGTGCGATCTAAGACAGACACAGTTTGGTTAACTAAATTGCGCAAGGTCCAACAGCCAGTTTGGCATGGGGATTATTAAGCACTACGCTGTAATTTCTGACATTGGGTGTTCTGTTTTGTTTTGTTTTAGAACAAAGAAACTCTGTAAGTTGAGAGTATCAGCAGACCCTTAAAATTTTTAAAGTTAGATTTTCTAGTTGTTTCCACTGAAAGGTCCTAAACACAATGATATTCCACCAGCAACAAGCACATCTAGAACTCTGATCCTGTTTCTAAATACCATTTCCCAACAAAAGTAGCAGGGCTCCTTGGGAAAACTGATTCCAGATCTAGTTGAGGGGTAATACAAAGCAAGCCTGGATATCTTACTCTGAAAAGCAAAGACGGACTCAAAACTTTAAGTGGGGTATGTCAAAACGACACAGGAGTTGACTGGCGGGGTTCCCACCTAACAAATTCAGGACAGTTGCAATATCAAAGATAATGGCTGAAGAGGATTAAAATGTATTTGATTAGACATAATCCATGAGCCCACAATAAAAGAAAAAGGTAGGTAGGTCAGAGGAGAAAGCTCTTCTTTCCAGAAAAAATGGCAAATAGTACACATAGAAGAAATAATAAACCTTAAAAATCACTACTTTGTAGTCCTTGGGGTAATTGTGAATTCAGGCAATCATCATTACTGGATGCAAAACCCCCGCCCACTGAAAGGTTGTTGGAGAAGGGGATCTTCATGCAGTCTGAAGGTGTTTGCCCCACCAAGCTGGGGAACAGACACCACAGTGCTGGGCTTGGCCTCAGTCCTCACGTGTTCACAACTTGGCGTGCCAACAAGAATGTCTATGGACTAGATGTTTAGAGAAACCCTTCCCGGTAAGGCAGATGTAAAAAGGCTGTATCAAAAATTATCTTTTAAGACATGGCTGGGATGACAGGAAAGTAAGGGAATTCTTCAGAGGATGAAAATGAAGACTGGAAAATGTGGCTGGGTTAATGAGCACAGACTGGGGTTTGTCTTGGAATCAGCCAATCCCCAGTGGACTCAAACTTGGGTTTTAATGAGGCAAAGCAAGGAGTCCAAACAGAATGAAATATTAAGATCTGGGGCATTCGCATCAGGATGGGATCCTTGAATAGCTGCACCCTCAGTGATGTAGTAGGAAAAACCCCACCTTGCAGAGGGCAATGATGGGGCCTTGCACCTGGCCTGACCTTGACCCAGATGGGAAAATAAGATAACACTTCCCTAAGAATTCCTAACTACAAGCTCATAATCACTCAACTTGAGAATAAAAATTCATCCTACATCAGTTGCCAAAAAAGCCTAAATCAAAATTTAGTTTAAATTAACCTCAGATGATAGGGTTTCTACGCATCTGGCAAGAGCAAATTCTAATTCTGTGAAGCAATTTAAAATTTTAAATCCGGGTCCCACAGGATTCCCACAGATAAAGTTTAAAACAACATGAACTCAAAAACAAGAACACAAACGCTAACCAAGAGAAAGATGATTGTAGTTAGATTAATAAAACCAAATAGACCTTAGAGCAAAAGGCATTTGCTAAGGACATTAACATATACTGATGAAAGTTAATTCACCGGCAAGAATTAACAACAAATATTCATGGATCCAGTAAACTAACTTTAACATGTATAGAGCCAAAGTAGAATTTTAAGATCAACTGATAAATCCACCATCACACTGAGATTGTAAACACACTTATCTCGGTAATTAACAGTCAGTAACACACATACACACCATCCTGCCCCAAAATTGATAGGTTAATCAATAAAAATCAGGAATATGGGAGTTTTGAACAGCATAATTACGTCTATGTCTGTCTTATTGGACATAAATGGATATATGTCATATAATAAGTGAAAAAGAAGGAAGGCCAATAAATGTGCTGAGAACGGTTAGCCACTTAGGGGAGAAAAAAAGTCCCTACCCAGCATCATATAAACAGCGGACTCCTGATTTCTTCCCGAATCTTTCCTCTTGAGCATTTTCTTATTTTAGTGCTTAGGGTCAAAAACTTGTCCTCACCGACCCTCTCTTTTCCTCCCACCCCACATCCTATGTGTTAGCTTATCTTGTGGGCTCTATGTTTGAAATAATTTTAGCATCCTACTACTTCTCATCACTTTCAGTTATTCCCCCAGTCCAAGCCACCATCACCTCCTGTCTGAACCACTGCAATCACCTCCATAACTTGTTCCCCAGATCCTTCCCTGTTGTCCTACGGCCTCTGTTCCATCTCAAATACAAGTCGCACCATGTCACAAACACATGCTCCAATCTTTCCAATGACTCCTCATCTTCCTCAGAATACAGCCAAAGTTATGACCATGACCTACAGGTTTCTGGCCCCATACCACCTCCCTGATACCACATCTGACCTTCTCCCCTGCACTCATTCTGCTTCAGGCACAACGGCCTCATTTTTGTTCTATCATCATGCAAATCCCCATCTTCAGAGCACTACACGTGCGGTTCCCCCAGTCTGAAGGCCATTCTAGCATATACTCCCATGGCTCACACTTTCACTTCCTTTGGACCTCTGCTCAAATGTCAGTTTTACAAAAGGTGCCTTCTTTGGCCATCAACCTAGGGAAAAATGTACGCACCCCTCTTTCATCACTTTCTATCCTATTATACATCCTTGCCTTTTTTCCATAGCACTCACCGCTATAGGACATATGTACATATTTTGTTTCTTGTCTTCACTAGAATATAAAATATTTGAAAGCAAGAATTTGAGGTGAATTTTTTCCACTGGAGTATTTTCAGTACTTCTAACAGTGCCTAACACCTAGTAAGTATTCAATTAGTATTGAGTTAATAAATTCATCAATAAATGATAAATATAATATAGCAGAACGAACAAAAACCGTAGGTTCAGGCTGACCTGGATTTGGATCCTGTCTTTACCACTTGCCGTGTGAATTTAGGCAAAATCTTAACCTTGCTAAGACTCCATTGTCTCATCTTTAAAAGGGAATGTAAATAACCTAAATTCTAACTGCAATTTTTGCAAGGATAAAAACTGAATGTACAGACATATATTTAACATGTATGAAAAATTATGTATCACATATAAATCACTGTACTTTATAATTAGTAAATAAGCAATTAAGTATCACTAAGCAATAGGTATCACTATTATTTTTTTTAACTTTTGGAGACATATTTTTAAAATTTTTTTTAATGTTTATTTACTTTTCTGAGAGAGAGAGATACAGAGTGTGACTGGGGAAGGGGCAGAGAAAGGGGGACACAGAATCCAAAGCAGGCTCCAGGCTCTGTGCTGTCAGCACAGATCCCGACATGGGGCTCGAACTCACAAGCCGCAGGATCATGACCTGAAATGAAGTTGGACTCTCAACGTACTGAGGCACCCAGGCATCCCAGAGACATCTTCTTACTGTACCTCTCTCTGTAACAATCAAACCAAATCTCCATGCAAAGCCCTAGAATACTGCATGAGAAAGCTAGTTGCCCTGGTGAGGCCAAATGAAGCTATGTGAATACAGCATCAAAGCTGGTTTTGTCTAAGTGAGTTCAGAGTCCCAGTATTAATCAGTGCTTCTATATATTACCACTGTAGGGGAGCATTTGTATATATAATCAGATGAGACTCTATAGAATCGTCTATAAACATTCTATATATAATCTTTCATAAACATGAAGAGCTGATCATATAAAGAACTCTTTAGAAATTCAGATGTCATGTGACACATTAATTTTGTATAACTTGGAAAAAAAACTATATTGATCCCATCAAGTTTGTGTTTGTGTTTTCCATACATAGCATATCACAACTTAAAATACTAACTCTAACTTCATAAGGAAACCAACAAATAGATTAACAATAGGCCAAAAACTTAATGGACACCTTACCAAAGAAGCAATACAGATGTCAAATAAGGATAGATCATCAGGGAAATGGAAGTTAAAACAATGAGATGCCACCGCACACCTATCAGAATGGCCAGAAACTGGAACACTTACAACACCAAGTGCTGGTGAGGCTGTGAAACAACGGGGACTTCCTCGGGCACTGTGAGTGAGAAGGCAAAATGGTAACAGCCATTTTGGAAGACAGTATGGCGTCTTTTACAAAACTAAACATATTCTTACCACACATTCCAGCAGTTGTGCCCCTTGGCATTTTCCCAAAGGAGGTGAAAATTTATGTTCACACAAAAACCCACATTTAGATGTTTACAGCAGCTTTGTTCATAATCACCAAAATTTGGAGGCAACCAAGATGCCCTTCAAAATGTGAATGGATAAGTATACTGTGGTACAACCAAACAATGAAATATAATTCAGGGCCAAAAAGAAATGAGCTGTCAAGCCATGAAAACACATGCAGGAACCTTAAACGCACTTACTAAGTGAAAGAAGCCAATCTGTAAAGGCTGTACACTATGATTCCAATCATATGACATTCTGGAAAATACAAAATTATGGCAATAGTAAAAAGATCAGTGGTTGCCAGGGGTTGGGAGCAGGGGGTGGGGCACAGAGAACTTCTAGGGCAGTGAAAATACTCTGTATGATGTTATAAAGGATACATGTCATTATACATTTAGTCCAAAACCACAGAATGCACAACACCAACAGCAAACCCTAATCACCCAAAACTATGGACTTTGGGTAATTATGATGTGCCAATGTGGGTTCATCAATTGTAATAAATGTACCATCTCGTGAGGGATGCTGATGACGCGGGAGGCTATGCACATGCCAGGGTAGGAGGTATGTGGAAAATCTCTGCACCCTCCCCTCAGTTTTGCTGTGAACCTGAAACTACTCAAAAAAGTCTTAATAAAACAGAAAAGTTAAAATATTAACTTTGAAACCATTAAAACCTTTAAATGTATTTAGAATAATACTTACTGTCTTGCAGGGGGTGATAAATGTTTACCCACACTGTTTCAGAGTCTAGCTATATTACAGGAGAGCAGGAAACACACACACACACACACACACACACACACACACACACACACACACACACAAACTACTCTGGATATTCAAATGAGTGAGAAAGTTAAGAAATGTGTAACCAATGCAACGTTGAGTAGTCCTTTTTAAATGGTAATATTGACCTCTTTCCTAATAATAGGGAGTTTATTTCGATGTTAAATGACAATATAAAATGCAAGTGACCGAAAATATCCTTCTTCTTATTCTCTAGTGTATTAAGCGAGTCCTACATTGTTAATTTGAGTACATGCAAATCACCTGCAAGGATTGGCTTGTGAATAGTCTGCCGGAGAATATTCTACAGGGAAAAAAGACCTTTCTAGTTGAGATGATGACGATGACAAGGATGATCCCTACAAAAATACTGAACAGTTGTGTTGATATAAAAGTTTAGGGTTTCGAAAGCACAGGCTCACTCTGTCCCCTTCCCATCCCCCGGGGCAGGCAAGGATGAAAGTTACAGGTGAGGAAAGAGGTTCAAGGGAGCGAAGCTGCTACAGGCAAAGTGACAGGTAACTAGAACATTGAGATGGGAGCTGGAAACCATTTTTCTGCCCCTAAGTCAGCATCCTTCCTAAAACGCTGTGTTGCCTTTTCTTGTTCTTTTGTGAATTATAACCATAGTATTCCGTCATCAAGTATTTCTGAGAGAGTCTTGATAACAGGAAATGTACCTCTTTCCCAAGTATTTTACATATAAAACTGGAAAACAGTTTATGAAATGCAACATATATATGTATATTATATATACTCTACTAAGACAATATGCACATTTGCATATGGACTGTAAAGAGAAAAAAAATAGCGCTACAGGTGATATGGCCTCACAAAAAATAACTGTATTCCACTTTAGGGTAAATATTTTTAAAATAAACAAAAACCTTGATATTTTTAAATGGATTTTTGGATTAAAAAAATAGTAGCATAGTTCTCTGGTCACAGATTGCAAGGTGAGGCCATGACAAAGACGGAACTGAATTTCTGCAAAACAAAGTGAGAGAACTGGAGGATACTGAGGACATAGAGAAATTCAGAATACCGAGAGAAGATGTGGAGATGCAAAAGAGGTAAGAGAGAGGCCATGAGACTCTAGAGCAAGACGGAGACCTCCAGGGATAGGTGACCAGTGACCCATGATGACCAAGGAATTTCTATAAACTATGCTGTGTGAAAGTCCCAAGTTCTTTCTTATACTTATTTCACTGTACTCACTCTAAAACCTCCTCCAGAAGCTCATAACTAACTGCCTTATGTTCATGGAATAGGGCAGCAGTGACTCAAAAAGGCTGTGGGCAGCGTGAGACGAAGCAGTGTGGGGAGAGGACAGTGCCCCCCTGGTCTATGAGCCAAAGAAGAGCAGAGAAGCAGGCAGCCGTGTGGACTGACTCATGAGAACAGCAGCTCCTACCTGCTGATCTTGGAAAGCTGGAAGATTTAGGAGAACAGAAGGTACAGAGGCTATAAACATCGGGGGTACCACACTGTTGTCTCATCCACCCTATTCCGGCTCACTGGCCTGGATCTATGTTTCTCGGACTCAAAGATCTTTTTTTTTTTTTTTCAAAAAAATTTTTTTAACGTTTTATTTATTTTTGAGACAGAGAGAGACAGAGCATGAACGGGGGAGGGTCAGAGAGAGAGGGAGACACAGAATCTGAAACAGGCTCCAGGCTCTGAGCGCTCAGCACAGAGCCCGACGCGGGGCTCGAACTCACGGACCGCGAGATCATGACCTGAGCCGAAGTCGGACGCTCAACCAACTGAGCCACCCAGGCGCCCCCCCGAAGATCTTTAAGAATATGACCTGCAGAGTCTGACTTGAGAAATAGTAAGTAATTAGGTTAACCAGATAAATGTTGACACTTGTGTGATCAGTTGGTGACAATAAAATATAATTTAAAATGCAAACCACAGTACTAAAATCTCATAAGAGGTACTTGCTTATAAGGTCATGGGTCATTTACACGACCCAAAAATGTGCATAGGACTTGTTTGCTCACATATATAATACTTTAGTAGTTTAATAAAGCACTTGAGCCCCACTTCCTCAAGAAATATATCGACAGACCCCTGGGTACACAGATCCCAACATGAGAAACACCAGTCTGTATCACTTCTCCATCATAATGGACATATGGTTTAATTCTATTTCATAAGCATTCTGTTTTTCAATGCAACCATGACCCCCAACTCTCATACACTTTTATTTCTTCTAACCTGGTTTCTAACCTAACCACTTAGGTATAATCACTTTCTTACTTATTTCCAGTAATCTCTACGTATGCAAGTTGAGGTAGCACTTATGAAAGTCCTTCTATAAATTCTATATAAGGCACTGTCCTACAGGCTGCGGTAGATAAAATGAAGAGTAAAACACAGTACTGCCTTGAAGAAATTTACAGTCTGGGTGTGGAGGCCTAAGATAAACAAATTAACACATAGCCCGCAATATAACTCAATATGGTGTTCTACAACCTGCACTTGTTTTTACATCACTTTGCATTTTTAGGATCTATTTTATAAGTGACTCATATTTCATTAGGGTTTAGATGAGGGTTTAAGAAACACGCTCAAAAGTCAGAGGATTAAATACAGCACCTCTTTCTGGACCATGAGTTTCATACATATTGAGGGTTAGGGGAAGTGCAGTGCTCAAGGGAGTATTTAACTATTAAGTTTTTTTTTTAATTTACTTTGTATTTTAACATATAGATATATTACAGAGGAGAATGCAAAATGTGCATGATTTTTTCAGAATCAATAAAAAAGTAAAACTATTCACAGATAATATGACCATCTACATAGAAAACCAAATATATTCGAACTAATAATTACTTGGCAAGGTTGCATAATGAAAGATGAATATACAAATATCAACTTATTCCCCTATATAAGGGATGAACAGTCAGAAAAGGGAAATGAAAAACTTTCACAGTAGCACCAAAAATATGAAAGACTAAGGCATGAATCTGACTAGCTGTGCAGGACCTGTATGCTGAAAGCTCTAAGACACTGTTGAGAGCAGTTAAGAAGACATATATGTGGGTCAGAAGATTCAACATTCACTGTTAAGATGTCAATTGTCCTCAACTGATATATAGATTCAATGCAATTGTCAATAAAAAGTTCGTTTTTTTCTTATTTTTTTTTTAATTAATAAACTACTAAGACCATGAAAATGCAGGACTTAGACTGGGAGAAAATACCTGTATATATTGGATAAACGATTTGCATCCAGAGCGTACACACACACACACACACACACACACACACACACACAGAGTTTGCTATATATAAATCACTCCTCAATAAAAACTTAAAAATTAAAACAAATAAGGCAATCTCTAGTTTCAGAAGGATTCTTATCTTACTTAAAAAATCAGTCTTGAGAAGCATGAGATTATGTGATCCTTCAGGTAAGGAACTAAAACTTCTATATTTTCTTTCCTTTCCACCAGGGACTGAACCCACACACAAGGCTTAACAAATATAACTGAATAACTCAGTTCAGAAAAATAATTATCTCACAAGCAAGCAGTCTGGAAGGAGGATGTGTCAGGCTTGGCAGCTCAATGATTTCCTCAAGGATGTAAGTTCTCTCTGTCCTTCTGCTTGGCCATCTTTAGCATTTTGGCTTTTCATTCTTAGGCTTATCACCTCATTGTCAGAGAATGGCTAACGCATCACATTCTCCTGCCTCCAGAGCAGTAAGCAATGCAGGATGAGAAAGGAGTCCTCCTTCCTGTGGCTCTCTATTTAGATGAAACAAGATCTTTCCCAGGAGTCCCTTGGGTCACTTGCCCAATAGCAGACCAATCACTGTCAAAGAAGTCTAAAGTTACCATAAATCTGGCTTCAACCAATTAGACATCTAGGACAGTAAGTGGCCCCCAACAAAATCAGGATTCTGTTAACGAAACAGAAAAGAGGTAAATGACTAGTATGCAACTGAAAATGTCTTCTACAATTGTTGGCTAGTAATTTAAATAGAAATCCTGAATAGCCTTTTTATATTACTTAACTCTCTCTGCTTCATATTCTATCGAAGAAGAATGAACATGAATGTTTATTTGTTCACAGTCTCCCTTGTCTCGAAACAAGCATTTCTGGGGGTTTATGATACAATATGCTTTAAATTAAGGGTACATCACCTAACCCAAACTGAAAGAAAAAGAGAGAGTGTGCACAGATGTTGGTAATTGCGAAGTGAGCCAGAATACAGCATTTAAAACCGACTGCTGCCACTGAGCACATAATGAGTTCTGAATCTTAACGGAAGGAAAAAGGAGAGGAAAGCATGCCTAATCAAACAGTTCTTGATGTGGACAATACAGAGTGGGAACTATCAACTTGCATTGCAATGCTTGGATCCTTTCTCAACACCATTTCAGTTTTTCCTAATGACATTTTCTAATGACTTTTCTTCTGAAACAATTAAAATTAGCTCGCATTCTCTGGGCTGTAGGGCACTAGGGCTGGGTTTGGTATAAGAAGCCGCAGATATATTTTATGGAGAATGAGATATCCTGGCTAACCGTTTTCTATTCGAAAATACTGGAGGTTGAATACGGCGGGGATTCATGTGGAGTCAAATCAGTCTGAAATTTTTAGTGAAAGTTTCTCCTGCACGACTTTGGGGGGAAAAAAATCATCAATAAAGGTTTCCTGCACTCAAAACTTCAACTAAGCTGTAGCTGAAAGCTCTAGGGCATGAAAAAGCAAGTATGCTGTGATTATGAAGAACACAGCCTGGGCCTCAAAAACCCAGCCTGAATCATCATTCTACCACCTACCAGCTATGGGATGCTGAGCACCTCTTTAAGGTCGCTCGTCCATAGTTTACTCTGATTACATCCATGAAACAAGAGAGTTGGCCAATTTTGTCTCTTCAGTCTATTGAAGCTTTAACGAGCAAAAAAAAAAAAAAAAAAAAAAAAAATCTGCCAAAGGGGCAACATTTAGAAAAAGGACAAAACTATTTAAATAAATATACTTAAACTCCTCAGGGCTTTTTACTCTACACCCAAGACATCAAAGGATGTTTTTTAAAAGAACGTTGCGAGCTCTAAAAACTTTTAGCAACGCAAAAATTTTCCTTTTCTCTCAATTCCTCAATTTTTTACTTGTCCCCAAAACAGAGAAAACCAAGCGCTTGGAGTTCATTTCCCTCCCAATTCCTTGCATAAAGGGTTGGTACACTCAATCTAATAGAATCTAACAGCAAAGCAACTTCCAGCCTAAGATCCAACATTAACATTCAATCCATATTCATGTAAGGAACACCGATATCCTGAAGTCCTTCAATTAATTCCTTTAAATTCCTCGGGCTTGACATTAAGGGCTCAAGAGTGAAAATAATGTACATACAATTCCAATGACAGTGCAATAAACAATTAAATAAACAAAAGGAAAAAAATCAATGTAGCCTTAAAATATTAAACCTATTAGACCAGAACGCTCAGCATAAGGTTTACTGCATCAAAGATTAGCGAATTCATTCAACATTCTAAAATAATTATGCATAACCTGAAATTATCATTAATGATTCCTGACTTACTTCTGCATAGTAACTCAGGCACAATAGAACGGGTCTGAATCGCCCACAGAGTAAACAAACACCCTTACCGTAAGTACCATACAAATCTTCAGCAGACAAGCACTTCAGAAAGACCTCGAACCACCCATAACAAGTTACTTAAACATTAAGCACCTCTTCTGAGTTTTCACAAAGGGATTCAAATCACAACTTATTTTCTTCAGATAATATGCAAGTTCTTTAATTTTGAATGACTTTCAAAATCTAAGAAATTGAACAAACAAACAAAACGAGGGGAGAAAAAACATCAGTCTAGCTGGGATCCCAGCCAATGAAAACTTTATTTCATGGAAAAGAAACGAGAAGTCCACAATCTCCCAGTGAGGATGGAAATCATCACCCCAAACATGGATCAGTGTGGATCTTATTATGCAAAGTGGGGTACTGAAGAAAAGGGGGAGCAATCAGTCTTGGGGCGACGGGAAGAGTCTCACGGAAGATACACAGGCACTGCCACACAGAGTTAGTAGCACCCTGACATTATTTGTCTCTTTCACTTACGCAAACGCTCTCAAAACGCAAGTTGTAAAAGCCTTTTGCTCGACTTTCTTTACATTTTTTATTTACTTTATGGACTTTCCGGCTTACTTGCCTTAATATTGATATCTGAATCACTGTTTCAACCCGTGACATTCAGTCTATCGTTCTCGTTACGGAATATCGTAACTAAACCACGGCTCCACAGTGTTAAGCAACATACAAAAACATATAATGATACAATGTCTATCAACGTGTCAAAGTTACGCATTTGAAAACCACTGATTTGTATAATACATGGTAGTCATCAAATACCTAGACTTTACGAGATTTGTGAAATGAGAAAATTTTGACGCGGGTGCTGTTCAGACAAGATTTAGCTAAAATAAGAGCACAAAACTATAAAGTATGAAGACATCCTTAGCAATATGAAAAAACACCATATAATATATTTTTCAATCTTTGTCGAATGAAGATTTTAACTTCCTGTGCACCACTTAAATCTATGGTTCAATTCCGGGTCAGAACGAAGTAACCCAAATATGCACTCTGTTATATAAAAGGCCAAGAGGATGAAATTACATCTCTCTCTAATAAGGTCCTTTGAAATTCTATACTAAAGTAACTTCGCAGCCAAATTATTTTTCTTCTGTTAATGCTGATTGAGCAGTAAATAATAACCACGAGAAAAACAAACACGTAAAATAAAGGGTTTCACACCTTTGCTTGAGCTTTCTTAAATGACCCCGATCTACCAACTTTAACACAAGCTCAAAGAAAGGCTACTGTTTCCTCAACTGAATTGTCGCCGTTTTCAGGGGGGTAGACTTTAATTCCAATGCGTTAAAAGCTGTATGCAAAAGTATTCAAGTGTGAGTGTGGAGGTTGAGACAAATCACAAGTTGTCATTTCGAAACACAGGGCTGTTGGAATGGCCTTAGCTTGATAAGGTACTTGAGCTTCTGAGCCTCCATTTTTGCATCTGTAAAAATAAAGGCTCTGGAAGGGGTAACCTCTAAAGGTCGCACCACCTGTAGAACAGGCCCTCTGGTAATGGTAATGTGAAAAGACGAAAAAGTGGGTATGACATTTAATGCGAAAGAAATGTGAGTATGTTTTTGAATCCTCCTACAGGTCCTGGCGTAGAAAAGCCAGCAGAGACTCCAAATCAACTTAAGCCATTTTTTTAAATTGAAGAATAATTAACATATAATATTATATTCGTTTCAGGTATACAACACAGTGATTTGACATTTATACACATCAGGAGATAGTCACGACAATAAACCTAGCTGCCATCTGTCACCGTACAAGGTTGTTATAAGCCCCTTTTTAAATCAGTAGATTGAAAAATGAATACTGTCTATTTTATCATCTTCAGTCTACCCCTTCATATTATTTCTTGTGTGACAGATCTGTGAATTAAAGAAAATGTTAGTAGAAAAAAAATGGGGGTGCCTGGGTGGCTCCGTCAGTCAAGCATCTGACTCTTGATTTTGGCTTAGGTCAAGATCCCAGGGTCGTGGGATCAAGCTCCACATCGGGCTTTGTGCTGACAGTGTGGAGCCTGCTTGGGATTCTCTCTCTCTCTCTCTCTCTCTCTCTCTCTCTCTCTCTCTCTCTGTCCCTAAATAAATAAATAAATATTTGTTTAAAAAAAAAAGAAAGAAATGGACACAGATCAAATTTTGTTCTTCTTATGTATGAAAACTTAAAATTTCAAAATTCTGTTGTTGCTGCTATAGGCATGAGTCAGGGTGGACAACTAAAAAGCACAGGGCATTTTCTCGGCAGACACACCTCACGGTTAATATTGTGGCCTCAGAAGCCAGACTGCCCACTTATAATCCAGCTCCCCGACCTGCTCGCTGAGTCACCCCTTCCCTATAAACTGGCAGATAACAATAGCTCCACTTCATCAAGCCATGAGAATTCACTGAATTAATATACATAAAGCACTTAGAAAGCCCAAGCAAGGGCAACATAAGTGTTAGCAATGAGGCTCTGGGGTTCACGATCAAGTGATAATCCACTGGCCACGTGCATCATCTATAGCGCGTTGGGCAAAATAATGAAAGGCAAGCAAAGTAAGCAGGCAGTGTTTGTCTCCTCTTTTTAAACTCTGGTTTGTTGTTTTTGCCAACCTTCCATCCTGCCATCCTGGTTCCTGCCAAGGGAGTTAATGTGAACTTAACATATTTACTCTTATAGGGGTATTTACATTCTAAAAGAGCCTGGGCAGAGAAATCAATCCTTAACCCAAGAAGCTATGAGACGACGGAATTTCACGTACTTGAGACGAGTATTTTTCAGTCTGACTCTACCGTCAAATTTGACACAATCACATCTAAGTAAATAGGCTCTTCTTTGTGTCGGACATACTGATACCCAAAGAAAACACGGCAAGCAGTTTCTTCCAAAGATGACGGGTGTTTTCCTCAACCACAAAAGTGTTTATTTTCTCTTGTCTCTTTTTAATGGTTTCAACGTAAAAAAAATAAATACATAAACGTTCAATGCGAACACACCGTCTTAAGTCCTATTCGATGCGACCTACTCCGCTAAAGGAACACTGAAAATATCTCTCAATAATCCACATGTTGAGTTCTAGGAGATCACCTACCAGTTTTTAAGGTAATAGTTGCTACTAATCTTCTTTATGCCACTTAAGTATTTAATCCTACCATGCTCCCATCCACTTCCTGATCTTGTGTGAACAAATGTACTTCCCTCCTATGTTACTAAAAAAATGAATGCCATCAAAGAGGAGCACCTTAAAATATTTAAAACTACGGACATTCCCTAGCATTTTCAGGGGCAGAGGGTGCTATCCTTCCCTCATCCCAACACTGTCTTCCTCTTCTGGCCTCCACTGAGCCCCATTATCCCTTCTGCACCAACTTGAGCCCACTGTGTCCTACTCTCCTGTCATCAACCATACACAAGCCTCCTCTTGTTTGAAAAAGGTGCTCCCTTCAATTACTGTTCTGTTTCTCTTTAAACACACAAGCTCCCTCTTACTTTCCCTTCTCTGTGCTGAGCCTCTGAGATGTCTCTTCTTCCCACAATTCAAATGAGGCTGTATTCCAAAGGGCCACCAATGACCTCCTAATCACCCGAGACAGCCTTTTTCTCAGTCACCATTCTGCTTGACCATTTGAAATGTCAGACAGTGATGGCCCAATTCCTCCTGAAAGCTGTCTTGGTCCGTAGCTCTGAAGACGGTATTACCCCAATCTTCCTTCTGTTTCCCTGTCTCTTTTGACCCATTTTCCTCCTTCCACTTTGCAAACGTGGTATTCTCCCAGGTTTATCCTCATGCTTTTGCCCTTTTTCCAGACATCGTTTCTCCTTATAACAGCACCCCAAGGAAAATACTGTTTCGCTCTACAGGGCCAGCCTGGACATCTCCTCCATGGCACAACAGAGCTTCACCAGTTGCTATTTGACATGTTGTCTACAGTTCTAAATTCAAACACATCTTTCGCTTTCCTTACATCGCTGACACCTGCTCCTCGACCGTCTTACTCGTACCCCCTAAACTTGAAGTTCCAGGATAATCTTTGCTCTTTTCTTCTCCACATCTACCACTCACCCTTCCTCTTAGTATCTCTGTTTGGCTGGTTACCAAGCTCAGCAAAGCTTTCTTCTCAAGTTCTTTCCCTTGATTCTTTCCTTGACTTCTTTCCAGTGACACATCACGAGTTTGCACTGGGAGCTGGCCAAGTATGGCCTGCCACATGTTTATGTAAATAAAGCTTTATTAGAACACAGCCATGACCATTCGTGTATGCGTCGTTTACGGCTACCCCCACACTCCACCGACAGAGGTAAGTAGTTGTACAGAGACTGGATGGCCAGAAGTCCCCAAATTATTTCCTGTCCTGCCTTTTACAAAAAAAGCTTGTCTCCCTGTTTAGGCCCTTTTCAGCTCACCCACAAACTGCTTCCAGATCCCGCAAGCCATCTTCCATGCCCAGTTTCACACCTTCGCTGACCTTCCCACCATCTGGTTGATTTTCCCAAAACATCATTTAAAAAATACTAGTCTATTGCTCAAAAATTATGTCGCTTTCCATTATGTCCAAGATAAAAGTCCCAAAAGACAGGGTAGAATCGTCCACGTCTCTACACCGCATGTAGTGACAAGCATCAGGCTGGACATCAGGCAACATGTGAATCTCTAAGCTTGACCTCAGAGATCTTTTTTCAGTCTGCTCTCGGGATTTCTCAGCTAGATCTCCCACCGCTCTCCACCTCCGTCCCCACAAAGTTGCCGATTCAGACATTCCAATGCATCCACTGTTTTGGGAAAGACCTTATTGTCTTATACTTTGCACTTCCGAATCTTCATTCCTGCAATTTGCCAGGCCAGGATAGGTCTTCTCGTGTCCGTACGATTATATTGTCCTTTAAGACGCAGTTAACGCGTGACTTAGCCTATGGATAATTCCTCTTTTCACCTTTCTTAACCAGACTTGCCCTGATGATAGCATAGTACGTATTATTTTCCACTGTTAACTTGGCAAACTTGGCAATGTTATTTTGCTTTCTTGCCTAAATTCTATAGGACCATGTGTTTGCCTTTTTGTCCCAGTTCCCTCTAATTTAGTATAGCATATTACTGTGAATGTTCAGATAAACTTTCTCCAGTATTCTGCAGGGAACGAATACATAAGCAAGTGACTCACTGAAAGGAGACATAACAAAGATCAGCGGTTTTCGCTTCCACTCAGAAGACATTTGTCCACATCGATGGCCATTTTTGATTGTCACTGAAGAGAGAAAGTACGGGAGGGAAGTGGGTGCTACTGACATCTAGTGGGCAGATACCAGAAATGCTTCTACACATCATACACTGCACAAGGCAGTCCTCCCCCCCTCCCCAGTGCAAAGAACCATCTGGCCCAAAGTGTCAGTAATGCTGGAACTGAGAAACCCCGAGGTAGGTCAATTCTTTGCTAATTTTAGAATGTCTAGAAACCTCGTATCTACAGACACAGCAATGAGAAAATAATAATTATTTGCTGACTGATTTCTAGACATTGATGGCTTTGTTATGTGGATAGAAAATGCAAAGAGGTGAATGATGTCTCAGTATCGATTGAGCTGTATGCTGGCTCTTTCTTCCTTGAGAGAGGTGAACCCAGTACCTAGTAATGCAGATATGATATGTTATTGTTGGAAAGTTTGGAAGCAAGCACATCAAAAGAAACGTCACTGGCTGTAGCAACGTACAGGTGTGGCATAACACAGGGTTTATAGGTATTATAACAGTAGGATCAAACAACCACCTTATGTAAACTGTCGTCTCCTTAACCTCTAGATATGGGCGTCCCAGAACTCAGTCCTTTTCATTGTCTCCATCTAGACTTACTCTCTTCATGATCTCAACCAAAACTTCTTTAAATGTCACACATCTCCTGAAGCCTTCCCGATTTATATTTCAAGTCCAATCTCCACTCCCGGATTCCAAATGGTTACATTGAACTGACTTCCTAACATTTCCACTCATATGTCTGATACCGGGTAAAACTTAATATGTCTCTATGAACTCAGTTGCTTAATACTCTCCCAGAAATCTGTTCTCCGTGCAGTCTCAGCGATGCAACAGCCTTCAATCTTAGGGTTCTGCCATCTTTACCTGTAGCCTCCCCTCCATTCTTCATGCTAGCAGAACATACAGACCAAAGAATCACACAGCAGCGTCTCACTGCCTCAACCTGGAAATGATACACACATCACTTCCCTTTGCATTTCATTCACCAAAACAAGCCATATGGTCCTGTCTACATGTAAGGAGGTTAGAAAGTATGGTTCCCAATGCACCAGAAAAGAGGAGTATGAAACCAGATTGGGGAAGACACAGCAATGTCTCCATTACCACGTTTAAAACTGAGCTCTTAGTCTCCACTCTCCACCTGTTCCTTCTACGTCCACCCATCTCAGCAAATGCCAATGCCGTCCTTCCCGCTGCTCAGGACACAAACCTTGAAATCATCTTTGACTCCTTTCTCTCACAACCCCTATCCAACCCATCAGCGAGTCCTCTGTCTCCACCTTCAAGACATATCCTGAATCCAACCGTTTCACACCACCTTCCCACTGCTGTCTTGTCCATTTCACATCTGGACACTAACAACAGTCCAACTGCTACCCTTGTCATCGTTCTGTCATTCTCAGTACAGCAGACGAGGTGATCTTTTCAAAGCTTAAGTCATGTCATGTCGTCCCTAAGCTCCAAACTTTCCAATTGCTTCACACAACACTTAGGTTAAAGCTCAAGTTCTTAAAATGGCCTAACCCCCCCCCCCTACATATCTGTACTCTCCACCTCACACTTCCATCCTGATTACCTCTTTATGTCCACCTTGTATTCTCCACCAGTGCCATCAACACCGGCCTCCTTTCTATCCCTCAAACACGCCAGGCATGCGGCCACCTCACGGTTTTTACAGTAGCTGTTTCCTCCAACTAAACTCACTTTCCCCAGATGCTCTAAGGCTTGCTCCTTCACCTCCTTCAAATCTTTGTGGAAATGCTATTTCCTCGGTAAGATTCTCCTACTTCCCTCCCAAAACTGCAACCATCCCTGCCCACCTACCTTGCCCCCAGAACTTCCTCTCCCCCCACCTATTTTATTTCGTTTTCCTCCTTGCATTTATTATTATCCAACATACTATAGTTGTTTACTGTTTGTCTCCCCCAACTAGAATACAAACTCCATGGGAATCGTAGTATTTGCCCATTGTGTCCACCATGGTTTTTTTTTTTTTTAATTTTTAATTTTATTTTTGAGAGACAGAGAGAGACAGAGCACAAGTGTGGGAGGGGCAGAGAGAGAGGGAGACACAGAATCCAAAGCAGGCTCCAAGCTCTGAGCTGTCAGCACAGAGCTTTGTAAAGTGGGGCTCGAGCCCACAAACCGTGAGATCAAGACCTGAGCCGAAGTTGAATGCTTAACTGACTGAGTCATCCAGGCACCCCACCCACTGCGGGTTTCTAATATCTAAAACCATGTTTCAAATACAGTTTTTCACAAATATTCACGGAATAAATTAGTTGCCACTGTCCAAAGCTCATTTTAAAATAACTTTAGAACTCAATGTAACATCTTACAATCTTATATTAAACTCAATCTTGTATTAAACTTATACTGGGTGGGGGGGGGGACGACAGGTATGGTATTATATTTATCATTTAATCCTTAGTTTAGCAAAGTTCCTGACAGACAATGAGGAGTCTGTAAATATTTCTTTAATCGAGTTTGTTGGATTATCATTCAATTTTCATACATACTGCTATCTTATGACTGTCTGCTCAAAATATTCAGTAAAGAAGGTTGTGCAGTGGATTAGTCACCATGGTAGAATAACTTCTGTTTCTCACCAAGACCCCAGATATCTAAAATGTTTGCTTTTCATTCTAATAAGTTGAGATCAAGTTGAGTTTTAATGCATGTTCCAAGACATCAAATGTGTCAAAGGGTCTTAAAACCATTTAAATTGATCAAAGCAGGTAAGATAATACACTTAGCAGCATGGTTTCTGGAAGAAGACGCCACGAGCTCACATTCCACTAGCACAGAGTTCTAGCTGTCATGGCCTTGAATGAGATCTCTAAGTTCAGCTTCAGTACCTTCTTCTTTCAAAGAAGAGTCATGACAGAGCCTGACACTGAGGGTAGTTTAATGAGATGAGTCACATAAAGCACTATCAATGGACGCAGGCTCTTTTCATCAGCCAACATTGCCCATTCGCTGCATACCTTACAGCAAACGTGACATGATGTTCATTTTGCCATTTCTCAGAATTGCTAAGGCCTGAAAGAAATAGATAACATTTCTATCACAAACAAGTGATTTTCATTCTAATTCATAAGACAGAATTATTGGACAATCTATATACCGTATGTAAGTTGCAAGTTCCGAGAAGAGACTTCAGGTACCTAAAGATGTCATAGCTCTTATCTGCATCTACAGTACCCAAACCCAGTGCTCAAAGCTGCTGACAACTATTCGGCCCAGGATCAGCAGGTGTGAGGCTCCACACCATTCCTCCTCCTAATTAAGTCCATGGCAGACTGCACTAAGTTGATAATGTTTCTCTTTCGTTGAGCCAGGAGGTACCTTTCGGTTCTTTCTCAACAGCGACTACTACTAACCAACTGATCACAGGTGACAGAAGAAAAGCCTAATATTTCCTCTCCAGATCACATGGCAAATGATATGCAATCACAATCCATACTCTGTACGATATGGGGCTCTCCCTCTATAGACAAGTGTATTCTCAAATTTGTGGGAAGGTTTTAATAAAATTAAATTATAATCTTAGAAGGTTTTATAGATAATTCATGGAATCTTCTTTTTTTTTTAATTTTTTTTTTCAACGCTTATTTATTTTTGGGACGGAGAGAGACAGAACATGAACGGGGGAGGGGCAGAGAGAGAGGGAGACACAGAATCGGAAACAGGCTCCAGGCTCTGAGCCATCAGCCCAGAGCCCGACGCGGGGCTCGAACTCCCGGACCGCGAGATCGTGACCTGGCTGAAGTCGGATGCTTAACCGACTGCGCCACCCAGGCGCCCCCCCTTCTTTTGAATCCTTATCAACTCATGTGAAGATACAGAAATTCAAAGTTAGAAAATTGTTCAAAGTGAAACAGTAAGCCTTAGCAACTAATACAAATTAAAAATCAAATTTACTGGGGTGCCTGGGCGGCTCAGTCTGTTAAGCCTCAACTCTTCACTTTTGGCTTGTGGCATGATCCCAAGGTCATGAGATTGAGCCCTACATAAGGGCTCGGGCAAGAGCAGGGAGCCTGCTTGGGATTCTCTCTCTCTCTCTCTCTCTCTCTCTCTCTCTCTCTCTCTCTCTCTCATTCTCTGTCTCTGCCCCTCCACTGCTCATTTCTCTCTCTCTCAAAATAAATAAACAAACTTTTTAAAAAATCAAATTTACTGTATCTACTCTTCGGGTACTCTATTATATAATTGCAAAGTAAAGATGTAATTGGCAATTGGGAGTTGCAACACTTTTGAAAGGAATTCAACTTTAAGCAAAAGTCCGCTGAACTCTCAAATATGTGGTCCAGTTGGTTGGTGGAAAAAAAATACATGTTGTGAACATGATTCCTTTGCCTAGTTTAAAGGCCAAGTTCTTGCTAATGGGTTTGCAGCCTCAAAAATAATTTGATTTTGGTTAGAGCAGAATAAAATACATTGCATGCAAGCTGCTGAAATTGATTTAGAGCACCTAAGAAAAAAGCAATCAAATGATGGGATTCCAGGATTTTGACAATGTCAGGTTATCAAAAATGAAAAAAATGATTTAAACTGAAATTAACAAAAATCAGTATTTTACAGCATGGGGCTAAAACACCGACAGAAATTGGTGACACTGAAGCTCTACATCTAAAGGGTAATTTGGATGATCTATTCAATTCCATGTAACAACTAGAAACCTGTCCAAAAGACTCCTAAAACAGCACAGGTTTTAAAACTGGGCTAGTGGCTATAATCAAAATGATCCAGAGAATCTCTAAGAACTAAGAGCTGAGGAATAATCCAAAGGGAGATTATTTGGTATTCTAAGGGAGAAACACTGGCACAGAAAAGAGATTAATTTATTTAACTAACTCTAGAATTTTAATTCACACTATTAACAGGTTTGATGCAAAAAAATAAATACTATTACTAGCTACAAATATATATAAACTTCTAAAAATATTGCTGCAACGTATGTTTATAATATGGGTCCAAAGGACGTGAATTTAGACCTCACTAACCAATATATTTCATCAATAATGTAAGTTAAGTGATTCACTAACAATGTTGACATATGTAGGAATATTCAGGCCTTTAATGTCTAATATTAGGGGATGCTACCCTATAGTAAACTGTAACTTCCTCATTCTCCCTCAATTTACTTAGCAGCTACTAATGTTTTACGGCATAACAGACAGTACTTAAAATTCACAAGCAGTATTTTTTTTTTCAAAACTCCTAACTTGACGATGAATTTAGGCCGTATTCCCTCTCACTTTGACGTGAATGACTCAGATGAGAAAAAAAAAAAATCTATGGGAATATTCACTACCGAAACAGGACTTCAAAATATCTCAAAATATAAGGGTATTATAGAAATTAGAAAAACAGTAAATACTGCTCAGCCTTTATTTGAATACAGGGAATATAACATATTCCACAATACCAAAGAAACTTCTGATAATTAGTATAGGTAGCGTTACATATAATCTAGATTCATATTTCTTTCTGTTAATAAGAACAACATTTAGTTTAAAACTTTAGTAAGCTATAACTGTATGTGAAACTGCTTCTAAATAATTATGAAGTTCTAATATAGAATTTCAGACAAACATGAAAACTAAACCTTACTTTAACTGCTGACCCCTTAAAATTCCTTAGACCCTCTCAGCCACACTGCAAAATAAAATCCAGATATAATGCAAAAAAAAAAATTATTTAAGAACCAAAAACTCTGTTTTGATTACATGCTGTTAAAAGAGTATTATATGTTATGTGCAATTTTTTAAAAATGTAAGTGGAACATGAATTCGTGAGTCAGTAATCCGTTCTGAGAATAATATTTTGGTTTCTAAAATTCACCAGGCTACTCAGTAACATACCTTAGTAAGTAACAGTATATATAAGCTTTTGAAGAAAACATTCATTAAATGTCAGCAAGAATTGTGCTAAGAAGTAAGGCTACAAGATGAACAAGATGCGCTATTACGCTTAAGTAGTTTATAATCCAGTAGAAAGGTAAATAAACAGATAAGATTTCAGTTCTGTGGGGTAAGTCCTGGGATAGAGGTAAATGCCACTGGCAGCACATGGTGGAGGCCCCTGACCCAGCATGGCTGGCGGCCTGGGGAAGAAAGGCAATCTGAGAGGCTTGCTCAGAGGGAGGGAGACCCAGAGTGAGTGTTCCAGATTTACAAGCAACCCGGGTGGGTAGCAAAGGCACAGAAACCTCAGAGAACCTGCAAGATGCAGGGAACTGAAAGAAGTCAGAAGTCGTGCAGGAGAGATACGGGTGAGCAACTGAGCCTGTGTGCTTTACTGCACACTTGAAACTCTCTCCCGAGGGCAAGAAAGGGCCTGTGACCGGTACGAGGTGGAACAGAGACATGACCCACTTGTATTTTAGAAAGACCACTCTAGAAGCAACTTAAAGCAGAAAAAGACAGTCAAGAGATGAAATTGAGACCCAAAATAGGAGCTGGAGCAGAGAAAACAGCTTTGAGGGGTTTTAAAAATTAAGAATAGACAGGAGTTTGGGGGCGCCTGGATAGCTCAGTCGGGTAAGTGTCCGACTTCAGCTCAGGTCATGATTTCACGGTTCCTAAGTTCGAGCTCCGCGTCGGGCTCTGTGCTGATGGCTCAGAGCCTAGAGCCTGCTTCGAATTCTGCGTCTCCCCCTCTCTCTGCCCCTCCCCCACTCATGCTCT